>NW_027118093.1:32539-218385 GCF_038497915.1 Lipomyces doorenjongii
TAACAGCAACAGCAACAGCAACAGCAACAGCAACAGCAACAGCAACAGCAACAGCAACAGCAACAGCAACAGCAACAGCAACAGCAACAGCAACAGCATCAACTAATAGCAGAGGAACTCCCTCAGGCTGTCGTTGGAAGTGGATTCGCTGGCCATTCTACTTCAATTCGCGAACCTGTCGTACACGCAATTCCTACGATCGCCTCTTCTCCAAGCCAGGCATCGACTGCACCGATGTCTCTAGCACAGGCTGCATATTGGCAACAATTACAGCAGCGCCTACCGCTCCAATCCCACCAGTCAAATTTCATGGGCTCGAATGTTCTACACGTTAACGCGCACGAGCTGTCTACTAACGTTCCATCTTCGCAGTCGACGAGTAAGAGCAAGACGACACAAAGGGAGCGTAGCAACTTTTATATTTATCCTGCTATAAAGTACATTTCTCCGTCTTCTTTCAGCCGTCAGAATCTGCAAATGGTCGTGAAGTTTGCTGTGTCGCCTCAGCAATACGCACAGTGTTTGAGAACAGCTGGATACATTCATGGGAAAATCATGATTAACTTGCGGGGTTATCTTGGAGATAATGACCAGACAGTATCCTGGACTGATATGGGGGTCACGATTAACGACAAGTCTTTCATCGTGAAACATGGCAACGATAGGCCCGTTAATTTATCGAGTCTTGTTCGACCGGGTTACAATACGTTAAGAGTTCTTATGAAACGGTGGCCGGATCGATTCCGCGACAAAACTTATACTGTCGCTGTCGAGGTGTGTCCGATCATTACTCGCGAAGAAGTCATCGATATGATTAAGAGTAAACATATCGAAGTCGACTACGCCAAAGAGCAAATCATGAAGACCATTCGTCCGCAAGCAACAAACCTGAATGATGACGACAGTGACGATATTCAGTGTTTAACATCTTCGTATAAGCTTGCGTTAACCTGCCCCTTATCAAAGAAACGCATGAAATTACCTGTACGAGCAGTGCAGTGTCAGCATGCTACATGCTTTGATTTGTATAATTATCTCGAGTGCTCGCGGGCCTCGTGGAAGTGTCCGATCTGCCTTGGTGCCTGCACACCTCCTGTACTTGCCGTTGACGACTTGGTGAAATGGATGATCGAGCAAACGGAGGAGAAAGTGCAGACGGTGACTATTCACCCGAATGAGCAGTGGAAACCCGATATTCCCCCGGAAAGTCCTGAAGAGGCGGATTTAGTGGACGATGATTAGACGAGATCTCGTGTATATACTATGTAGTTGTAAGAAAGTTGGTGGGTATTGTATGTAAGCTGGATGTTTATATTTGAAGATTGAAATCAAGGCAGTTTGGTCAAATAACTTAAGTTCTACGTGCTTCAGCACCCAAGATATTCTATGATATGAATTATTGTAGTAGCATTCTCTCATGGTGCTAATATTCCTTGATCTTGTCTACAAGTGGAGGGTAATCGTGCGAACTTCGCAAAACGTCACCTCATCGCGATCAACGTCGCCTGAACGAAATCAACAAACCCGCACGATCTAACGTTCGGCATTCTCGCCATACCCCAAACGTGGAGCAATAATTACCAATCTGTTCCTCCACGCCTTCGTCAATGTCAGGTGCTGGGCCCACGTCATTTTCACCATCGTTCGGAGGTCCACGACCAATTTTCTCGACGTTTGAAGGACCCATGGGAACACCCGCTAAAGAAAGTAGTAGTATCACCAAATTATTCACGTCTCCTCTTGCTAGTGGAAGAACTACTACTGTAGAAGGCATACGTGATACGTCTGAGGCCGAAGAAGAGATGAAGGATGAGGATGACAGTGTGTTCACCTATACATTGCCAGATGCTCCTATAGCTGCTGGTCGATTGCGAGATTGGCAAGACCGGAAGCGAACGCTAAAGTTTACATTGCCACCACTTTACAATAGCGGTATTGCATGGATCGATGGGAAGAAGGTGGATGGAGGAGATCAAGTCCCTATTGTTCCTGACGAGGTGAAGATCTTTCCCGCTGAGATTCCCGATTCTGCTTATTCGGATGAGTATACAAAGGTATTATTATTGGATGAGGACGTATGAGATGAGACTAATCCGGCATGCGATATAGTTTGTCGTTGATTCGCATGAGTTATACAGAGCTCTATCAGACGCTGATCAAATAGGGGAACCAATGGACCCATCTGAGAACATTCTCCCCAAATACGCAACTACATTCCTCGAGATTCTAGATGCGGCGCGGCGACGAATATTTGACGAACGATTATCAGAAGCCTATGTCGTCTGCCATTGCCTATTCGCATCGTATTTCGCCGACCCAGGGATCATGAGAGCGGAGGCCGTAATGGACTGGTTGAATCAATATGATCCCCGACCTACAACTGAAGAAACAAGGGATATTATGACGACACCAGTGCCATATGATGAACCTGGATTTTGGGAGTTCGTGCAAAAATTGGCTCTGCGTGGTTTATTTTTCCAGTGCTCAAATTGTTTGAAAGAAGCAGGCATACCATGCGCCGATCCTGAGTCAAAAAGAGCGCTGCAGACCGGGACATCGATTTTGGAAACTGCACCCAAAGGGGCGAAAGCGTTTGAGGGGCACAGGCAATGGCGCGCACGTGCAATCGCGTTTGGCGAACAGTGTACGAAGCTCTCGGATGCAAGGTTGAGGAGAGGACTCATTGCACTGGCGAATATATTACGCGGTGATAGCGACACTATTTTGGCACTGTCGGAGTCGTGGCAAGAAGGTACTGCGGCGTTGTTTTTATTTCATGATCCAGCACCGTCACGGTTGCCGGAATATTATCAAATGGCAGTGGCGGAGTTTCCTGTAGATTTGACAGTTATTTCCGAGGCTGGATGCGCTGCTATTATTGCAGGTGATATTCCAAAGGTTGGGGCCATATCAGTTGGAGTTACCAAATGAGACTTTCTGATTACGTGTAGGCATTGAGTGTAGCGGAACGATTAGATGTGTGCGTGGCCGCGCATATTGCTGATTTTTGCGATCGTCAGAGGATGCTGGATGATTTTTACAATATCGAAACTTTGTAAGTTGTTCTGTAGTAGATTTAATCTCCATGCTAATTAATTTTACATGAGGGATCTACCACCTTTTCGAGATTGGTTATTCATGGCTCATGCGATCAATTGCTGTGCTAATCCAGGGACATGGTTCATTGGTGTGGCTTACCTCAAAGATACTGAAGGAACTGCAGGATTGTCTATAATCAGAGAGGTACGTTTATGCGATACAAGATGTTCTGCTGGGATTTGTTTTAACTCCGTCAGTCGATTACGCATGTGTACCTTGACACCGAGGCGACATTGACAGAATTACTCGATCTTTGCAAAGAATTACAGTTCGACACTGAAGCGCGGCAAATAGTTATGGCATGGAGTAAGCTGCAACTATCGCGGAATCAAGTCGGCAGTGCGCTAGAATGGCTGGATTCTATTGGAAACTCCCTCGAGATACGCGCAATTACTTGGCAATTGCTTGAATCCAATTTACTCAAGGGTCTAACTCTACCAGATGCTATCTTGCAACGGTACCTGGTATCGCCGCATTTATGTCCTGCAATGATTCGAGAATTTATCGCGCCATATGCCACATATTTCGCGTTTAAAGGTCATTTGAACGAGGGCGATATTGTGGAAGCAGCACAGTACCTTGCGTCATTAATACAGTTCGGGTTTTTGCCTGGCAGGTTCTTTGGTGCGTTGTTGGGCGAATTGCTGCCACTGATAGATCGAAGTCAACCGCGGGCGTTGCCGACGACTGAATTGATTGCTATCATGAATTCGCTGTATCAATGGGAGAAAGACACACGCAAGTATACCGAGGGCATCCAGTTTTTGGCAAAAAGCTTGTCTGCCACGCGAGAGGCCGCCGCGGATATGGCGGAGGATGACTGGCGAGTAGAATATGGTAATGTTTCAGCTAAAGAGGTTATTAAGCTGGTGAGATCAAAATTAGTGACAGAGGTGTCGCGTGCATACCTTGAGGGGGTGTAACTTGATTTAAGTATAGATGTAAAATGTACGATATTAAAATGTACTTTATTATAGTCAATGGTCTACATTATTCCATAGGGCTAACCTAACCCTAGAAGCCATTGTGTCGAACCTTGTCCAAATGTGCGAGCTTTAATTCTACTATGATAGCATGGGCTCACACAGGTTGTACAGATCGTGGGATGTGTATTGATTTGTAGACGCTAAAGTTAGATCACCAACCGAATGTGATCTTCCCGCTTGAACGCAGCTGATGATGTGGGCAACTGGCGTGAGTAGGACTAGCTCCAAGACGGCGAGAACCATAGCCACTTGGTCCGATCCCAGCGATACCTTCACGAAAGGCACGCGGGTATCTGGGTTGCCAGCTGGCGCGCTTGGTGAGGTACGGCACCAAGGAGCAGGAGGTGAGCCTTGACAGGCTAAAATCCTCTATAAGCTACTGTGCCAAGGTAGTCAGACGGGAAACGTGACAGGTGCCGTCACGGCTTCTTTTGACGTCGTCATAAGGGAACAGTGTTAGGCTTTACCTCCCGGATTCTTTGTTTTCGCTTTTTTGTCTTTGTTTTCGCATTGGCATAAAGTCAGCCTGGACTTGACAAGTTTGATAGGATTGTATTTCTACCTATCGATGATTTATGGTGTATTTTCCAATGGCGTTTGTTTTCCCCCTAGGATTTCCCCCCACTTTTGCCCAAAACGGTCCAAATGGATGTTCCTTCCTATAGATTTTTGAGCTTAACTCGAGAGTCTATACGTATGCGAGCACAGTCACTCAATCTTCAGGCGAGCTACTCGCCCTTCTCCCGTAAGAGAGTGGCTGTGAGTTGACGCTTGTCTCCTTGCCATGGGCTTGCCAGATGGCATGCAGCGCGGGACTACCACATGTCGGCATTTTGTTCGTAACGTTCTGGTGGCTGTGTAATACAAAGTGTTTTGCAATACTTTGAGATAGAGCAATCTTAAATATACGTATATATCCCGAATGGCCCTATTGCAAAACGGTATATAATCGCATATAATGGCTGTGTGACGCTATGCATGCCGTTTCCTCTGAGGTAAGTTGGGCGCTAAGATCTGTGCTTAGTCCAATTGAGAAGGTAGCTGACCTATAATATTATTTCGCATAAGGTACACCAGATTTTTATTGAAAGGAAAAGTTTGTCAATTTGGAAATTAAAGCATATAAATACCGGCCATTATTAGTAGGTCATCTAATTAACCTAATATGTTTGTTTCCGGTACAGTGGCAGGACTAAAGTTGTAAACAATTTAAATATAGACCTAATCAAGAATCAAGCACGTACGATTAACGGACTCATTACAGGCTAGAGGCTAACTATGAGGGAATTTTATCACGGATTTCGTTGGCGTACGTACACGGTACACGTGATTGTTTTGGTGAAAAAAGTTTATCGTACGCATCAGTCCCATTGCGCTCTAATTTCTTACGCGTTGTTGCTCCAGGCACAAAACATACAAGGCCGGCATATTGTCGCAACAAGATATAAGTTTATAGGTTACTATAATTGCCTGATACTTGCCGAATCGGACGGAGTTTGAAGTCATGCGTTGGCTGATGGAATCTTGCGGGCTTCTTGCCCTCTCGGGAATTTGCAATGGGATCAGCATGCCAAGTCAGTAATTGCTAGCTAATTGGTTTATACTCAACCTCTAATTTACCATCATACTAACCTTTTTTTACAAGGCTCAGGCAAATCCTACGAAGACGGTGAAATTATCCCGCTAATGGTCAACAAAGTTTCCTCGGACTCGACACAACTCCCATACGCATACTACGATCTCAAGTTCGTGTGTCCTGCCAGTCCAGATGTGAAGCGCGTCGGGCTAAACTTGGGAGAGATTTTACGGGGAGATAGGATTGCAGGGTCAGATTATAGTATTATAATGGGACGAGATATTGACTGTGCGCATTTGTGCGATGTGGAGGTTGATGCGGCGGGAATTGAGCGATCGAGTGCGTTGATTCGGAATTCGTATGTCGTGGAATGGTGAGCCTTGAAATGAAGAGTTTGGTGTGGGCTAAGGATTGGCTGATGCTGGTCTCTAGGATTCTGGATAATTTGCCTGGCGCTACTTCGTACGTGTCTATGGACAAAACTCGAAAATATTATGCCGCAGGATTCAAGCTTGGTTCATACGAGAATGATGTATTTGCGTTGACATATGGACGTGCAATTTGATGCTAAATTGAAGTTAGGTGGCGTACATCAACAACCATGTTACCATGATTATCAGATATCGTCCGGATGGAAATAATCCAGGCAAGAACCTTATTGTCGCGTTCGAAGTGTATCCCAAGTCGTATGTAATTATATAATCTACTATGTATTGGATCAATTGTCTGACTGACTGCAGGGTTCGGGCGACGCCGGGGCAATGTCCCAAGAAGCTAGACAACGCCAAACCGCTGGCACTAGATCCCGCACAAGAAACAATGACAATCCCATATTCATACTCAGTGTACTTTAAAGAGGATCTGGACATCAAATATTCTGACAGATGGGACCTCTATTTTCTTAATTCTTCAGATTCCAACAATATTCACTGGCTGGCGATCATCAATTCGCTCGTCATCGCGTCGTTCTTGACGGCAGTGGTGGCTATCATAATGCTCCGGACACTGTCGCGTGATATTCAGACGTACAATCAGGAAGGCCATGGCGAGGATGATAAGGACTTGCCGGAGGATATTGGTGGTTGGAAGCTCGTGCATGGGGATGTATTCCGACCGCCTGTGCACAAGGGCGTGCTGGCATCATTGATCGGGACAGGAGTACAGATGTTTGTTATGGCATTCTCTATTCTATGTGAGTGTCTGCTTGACCGATGTTGAGATACTCCGGCTCACTAGATGACAGTTATTGCCGCATTGGGCCTCTTGAGTCCCAGCTACCGCGGCGGTTTTCTGAGTATTGCCTTGTTTTTGTTCGCATTTGCTGGGTAAGTCTCGACAGACACCCTAAAGTCGTGTGAATAGTTATTAACTTAGTTTGTAGTGTCTTTTCTGGATATTTCAGCTCGCAGCTGTACAAGTCATTCAAGGGTGAGAAGTGGCTCAAAAATGCTCTAAGAGTGAGACACATGATTCTCTGCAATTAAGGCAAGCGCTAAGTAGTATTTAGACATCAATGCTCGTCCCTGGAATTCTTTTAGGCTGCGTTGTTGTGTTGAATTTCTTCTCATGGAGTCAGTCGTCGTCTTCGGCGATTCCGTTTGGTACCTTAGTGGTGTTGATAAGTATGTGGCTGTTCATTCTTGTCCCATTAGTCGTCCTAGGAGGCTGGCTTGGCTTCATGCGTCCTACGATAGAGTCACCTACGAGAATAAAGCAGATTCCGCGCCAGATTCCGCCAACACCGTGGTATATGAAACTCAAGTTTGCAATCTTCATCGGAGGAATGATTCCATTTGCGGCAATCCTGATTGAACTCTTGTTTATCCTTAAATCTGTTTGGCAGGACAAGACAGGATATTACTATATGTACGGTTTCCTAGGATTGACATTCTGCATCTTGATGGTCACAGTTGTCGAAATATCGATCGTGACAACATATTTCCAGCTATGTGCTGAAGATTACAACTGGTGGTGGCGCTCGTTCTTAGTCGGAACCGGGTCCGCGTTTTGGATTTTTGGATATTCAATCTGGTATTATTTCGCGAAATTGGACTTGTCGGGATTCGTGTCTGGTTTACTATTCTTTTCGTATTCGTTGATTGGTTGTGTGGTGTATGGACTGTCCACAGGGACTGTGAGCTTTTTGGCGGCGTATTTCTTTGTACATAGGATTTATTTAGCGGTTAAGACTGATTAAATGACCGGTGTTGAATGACACCGATAAATATTTGTTATAGGTTTGTTATGAGATTTTGGTGGTTCCTTGTCGTATACAGCAAAATAATTTATATTCTGCGACACGCAAATGGCTGAAACATCACACACACATACTGCAATCAAGAAACTAACGCTAATATTATTCTGCAGCGTAGGTGTGACTGCTCCTACGCTTCTAACACGTTGTGTTAGTTTTCGTTTTAATTCTTCTCGAAAGCAACAGTGATCCGACCTACTCTTCTTAACTTACAAGACTAGCTGAGATGAACAGAAATTTCATCTCCATGCATTCCACAATCTCTTCCCGCAAATTATTCTACTGGGAAACTGCCTGCGGTGAGTTGCTTTCTTAATTATCAGAAGACACACTTCTCAGAGGAACAGGCCCAGGTAGCACGATGACATGACGTAATGTTATAATGAGTCATGGGCCATTCTAGTAAACTTTGGTAGCCGCACAGATTGCCGAAAGCCAAATGCAGGTGCGAAATTCGGCGGTGTCAACACCCTCGGCTACCCCGACGTGGTTACGAAATAAACGAGATACTCAATATTTGAGTGGGTTCTCCGGTAAGGACTTCGAATCGCGAATTGTTTGGCCATTTTGGGATCGAGGAGGTGATTGATAAAGGAGGAGCAGTTGTCGCTTATAGCGCCAAAGTGCTGTCAAAGTCATACATTATTGGTCTTCACGCGGTCTTCTGGCTCGTTTCTGCTCCTCTCAGCCGTATGTAATTAGTGCCGCGGTCTTTTGTCTCCCCCCTTCCCGCTTTGCTTGTTGGGCCCCAGGCAATTAGTCATGCTGTATTACTCCTCTTGCGCTGCCTTGGCCATGGCGCATGTCGCTCACCACGCATATATATCTTTCGTGTCGCTCCCTGCCATAATGCTTTTATTATCAAGTATCGTTACTACCTAGCATTCTTCAAAAATTGACCTCCCCGGTTTGTATTCTGAACACGAGACCGAGAGGGTCATATTGATGCAGGATCATATCGATATCAAGTGTTGGCTACAATTTTTATTTCCATAGTCTCCATGCCGTCGCTATCACTTCGGCAGTTGCACTCTATGCGGACAGATTCGTCCGCATCAACAATCTCGTCGGGGTCTTCGGCCACCAGTCTATCCATTGTCTCTTCGTCTTCACTGTCATCCTCGCCGCGAGCTCTAATTTCTCGACTCGGCCGCAGTTCGTCCCTCGGCGGCATGACCGTCGTTGTCGAGAACCAGAAGCCGTACTACACTGTCGGTGACTGTCTTTCTGGCGCCGTCATCCTGACACTAGAGAACGACACCGAATTCACAGAAATGTTTATCGCACTCGAAGGCACAGCCAAGGCATGGAACGAGAGCGCTGCTGTTGGCAGTCGTGTCGAGGCCAAGGATACCGTACGTTGTCAATATCTTCGTGGCTTCCGATCTCAGTTCTCTAATCTAGTGCATCGCCAGTTTTTGAAAATGTCAAGCCCAGTACAAGAGGGTGATTACCCTTCACCCATGATTTTTCGTGCTGGCGTGACGTACAAGTTCAACTTTTCTTTCGTATTACCGGAACATCTACTCGAGAGCCACTGCGACCGCGTTCTGAGCCACAGACACCTCCCGTCGACCCTCGGCGACCCAAAACTGGCTTCCGAATTTGATGACTGTTCACCAGATATGGCCCACATAACGTACCAGGTCGTTGGGAAGGTCATCCACACGAAAGACAAAGGAAGTCGGAAATCTGTCCCTTACGCCGCGTCGACGTCTATAGCGGTCATAGCTGCATATCTGCCTGATATCCAAACCATCCCGCATAACCACTATAAGGGTCAGGAGGTTACCCTCGCCGACGGTGGATTCACGAGATTTTATCGCACTTCTAAGACGCTAAAAAAAGGAATAATCGGTCGGTCAATTATCGGCAATCTCGCGCTCGAGGCGTCGGTACTAAAACCATTCGTCCACTTGAAAAACGAGTCTGTTCCATTACTACTAGCGCTCTCATACTCTCATCTAGCCAACCTCAAGAAGTCGGACATTGTGATTCCAAAGGTCGAGTCGGTGTCGGTCAAACTACGGGTTTACACATATTTCGCTACCGTCCCAATGACATACATGCCTCATTCTAAATCAAGAGCGGTGGATCCACGGCTAGGATTGTACCAAGAGAGTTTTACGATTGCGAACTACAGCTTCACAGCACAGAATTCCTCACAGCCGGAATGGGCGAAAGAATCCGACACGCATCATTCATTCAACGCGACCGTCCCACTAACACCGCCCAAACAGCGCGCTTTGGTGCCAAATTTTTGGTCGTGCTTGATTGCTCGGCAGTACGAGGCCGAGATTACCGTTAAGCTGTCGGGCGCGGGGCCGGGAACCATCGGCCTGAAAATACCCATCGAAGTCACGACCGACAAGATCGCGGACCAGGTTCTCAACATGACCGTTTCCGAAAACACGGACGACGGCCTTCTCAATCACATGGCACACCCCTTTCACCCCCTCTGCAGAGATGAGTCTTAGTATACAGGAGGACTCCGCTACAGAGGGGACGATGACATTTTCTTGAGGCGCTTTCGAGTCGGAAGCAGTTACCAACTTCGCGACGACATGGATTGACAGATGGTTCTGGTGGGCCGGTAGGAAGTCGGCGGTTGGAAAGGATAATTGGCGTGTCGGGTTTAAACAACGGGCTGACCATTTGCAAAGATGTTCATACGCAAGGGTCGTTTAAGTCTGTTGATAGCATGGATAGAACTGCTGCTGCTGTGTGACACTAGGTTTAGCAACTGTTTCTCTTTCTCTGTTGTTTAGTTCTTTGGGCATAAGTTTGTCGTGTTCCGAATTTGTTGTTCTGTTTCCTAGCATCTACCGTGCGTCATAGCGTTATGAATCCGCGTCATTACTTGCCGATCGTATATTTTTTCATTGCACATATTTGATTGTACATATTTAATTTAATTCAATTCATTTACAAACTGTCTCATATACGTACAACTTCACGAATTTGTTTATTTATATTAGAGCAAATAAAGCAAATAAATGACCCTGACGCCCCGTCCTCGTCCTGTCCCGGTATATTACCATCCCATGAATAATATTTAAATCAGAGAAAAGTCCAATACTCAATTGACGGCTCCGGTGTAACCTGGCACGAAAACAAACATTGGACAAGTGCGTTGCTTAATATACAAAATATAAGGCAGTGGCCGGGAATAGCTCCGTACAAAACGCGTGGATGGGCCATAGTAGTGCAGTTTGCGGTTTCAATTTACCAAATCAATGTATGCCGTCCTTCCAGGGCCCGCAGCCGCCCAACGCCCGACACCCTCGCGTCCGGCAATCTGAACACCGCATCGTCATCAGATCCGCTTCCTGCCTCGTCGGCCGACCGATACGGCACCACGATGGTCCGCCCAAACTCGGCAACCCAGACCGCGTCCTGCAAGCCCACGGCTACGGCTTCTTGCTCCAGCTTTTGCTTCGGCTCGAGGTAGTGCTCGTCGCTTAGTATGAATGTGGCCCAGTGCACGCCCACCAGTCTTTTTGCACCGAGATCAATCATGATTTTGACGCATTCAGCTGGGTCGACGTGCTGAGGCTGTAGATGCCAGCGAGGAGAATAAGCGCCGCAGGGGACTAGCGCGACTTCGCAACCGGTGCCGTAGACCTGGGAAATCCCGGTGAACAGCTCGGCCGAGTAGCCGGTATCGCCGGCGTGGAAAATGACGGGACGCGTATTGTGCAATATCAAGAAGGAGCACCATAGCGTTCGGTTCGAGTCATACAGATGTCGACCCGACCAGTGCTGTACCCAATTGTCAACATATAGGAGCACGGTGAGTTAATTCAAGACTACTTACCATGGAAGGGGTACACGCGATTTCCCATCCGTCACGTTCTTTACCGGGAAGAGGTATCTTATCCCACCATTTTAATTCTGCAACGCGGTAAATTCCTTTCCGAGCGAGATATCTCCTCAGGCCCATGGGCACAATCCACATTGCAGAATTGCCGATCTTTCTGATCGTGTCGTCTTCAAGATGGTCTGGATGATCGTGCGATACCAAGACGAAGTCAATCCGCGGAAGGTGTTCGAGTTGGCATGGGCTCGGCCGCAGTCGTTTCGGGCCAATGTACGAATTGATAATACGGGCGCTGTTGTACATTAGGTGATCCGTCTGCACCAATGTCTCAAGACACTTACCAAAACAAAGGATCAGTAAGGAAATTGATCCCATGGCATTGAATGAATATACAACTCTGTCCGATCCAGGTTACTGTCAGTCTCTCATCTCGTGGCGGAATGCCCGTGGGAATAATAGGTCGCGTAGCAGTCTCATCCGCGGTTGGCGAATGCGGCCCGCTACTTGTTGTATTGCTGCTTGTATCGGAAAGTGAATGTGCATCGTGGCTTCCAGCCGGTATACGAGCAGACATGACGTATCGTTGACTGATTGGAGTCCATGAGTCAGCCAGCGTAGAGCTGTCGAGTTGTATATTCGTGGATGACCCGGTGTCAGATGAGTAGTACACCGCGGACGTGACCGAACTCGTAAGTCCAATGGGCGATGCGTTTCCAGACGGCAACAATTCCGGATTACTTTCTGTCTTAAGATCGCTGCCGCCAGGTCCTGTGACACTATCTGTATCAAACAGAACTTCGAAATCAGGCCGATAGAGTGGAAGCAGTTCGGCAATCAATGCTTTATCTCGGGGAACCCCAGCACGCGGATTCCAACGGATAACTTCAACTATCTTCCATACTATAAATTCGAGTATGCCTTGCTCTCTATACTCCGGAAACGGATTAACGAAACGGCCGCCGACTACCAGAACCGCGAACTGCTCTTCGGGAGATGAGTTTCGCAGACTAGACAACAATGCGAAGTTAGGTGCAATCATCATCCATATAAGAATCACAACTTACGTCTCCAAATCGCCGCTCTCTTTAGCACGTTTCGCACGGAGACGGCGCCGTTTGATAGCGCTCCAGCGCGCCGTGCTCATGTAGCCGTAGTACAGCGAGTATATGGCAACCACGACAATACTAACATTGATCTTTGCACCCATCTTGATTGAATTGTATAAGTAATGCAAATTTGGTAATCTGCAGTGGCAGATCAGTAGAATATAACCGACACGTCTCTCGTAACAAGCAGTGCCCTAAAACACCCTATTGATTCAGGCGCCAGCGATAACTGTATATATACCGCCGCCTCGAATGCAGCGTATAATACCTGGTATGGAACTGCAGCAGTAAACCAGCGAGATTTGACGAGCTATAGCTACGAGATGCGAGAATCGAAGATTCACGACGTGGGCGGAACGCCTACATGGAGATTGGGACAACCACACTCAAGAGTACCCCACGTTTTGGGGCGAGTCTTAAACGGGCACCAAAATTTCGAGTCCCAATTTTCAGATTTTGAATTTTGCGTTAACGAAATTTTATTAAAAAATCTCTGCTCGCTAGTCGAATCTTATTTCTACGCGGCGTTTAATAAACGATTACGTACTTGTTTGGACTAACTTACATATAGGCTTAGTTAAAAAAATATTCCATTTGTCAGTAATATTCACTGGCACAGAAAGACCGGAAATCTCAACAATAACAGGGTTAAAGTGGAGTATTATGAATGCCGCTTCTACGGGGACGCGAATGTCGGTGTACGAAAGCACTCGAAACAAGGTTTGGCAACTACACACATAGCAAGGCGCAGTTAGGAAAGTGTCCGTTTAAGCTAGTGTTGCGCATTAAATGTGATGCTGATGGGGGACTATAGTCATATCGATTTGAATCAAATGGTCAAAATCACAGTTATGACATTGATCGCTCCGATCAGCTCAAGCCAAATGCAAGATGTTCGCGAACACACCTCTCTGCTGAAGCGCAAAAGCTTAATCGCCCATCGGAAATTATCAAGTCATCAGCATCCGAAACAAAGTCCCTGTCGGGGACACAAGTGCTGAAGATGGTTCAGTTATGTCCGCAACCAGGACTGATCAATCTCCGACAGAAGAATTCGAAAGAGAACAAAGCACTGGCATCCTCGTTTAAAATTTTGACAGATGACAGCGCTATTAACCCGGTCAAAATGGCGTAGCTTGTGGTGAGAGAAGTCGCTCTGTTGTGTAAAGTACACTCCATGTGAACGCTCATAAGGAGGCTCAATGCTATCAACACCAGCTTGTCCAAGGAATTTGATGAATGCTATGATATCGAAGAGAATGAAATTGGCTGTGTGTAATTGGGCTTGGACTGGACCGGGACTAATCACGTCTATGTGCGGAGATTGGTGCGCCAGTTCGTCATACATTGACTTTGAAAAAGATACTCGCATAATTGAGAACTCGTTACTATGAGCTTGAGGAAAATATTGCCTCCACGCAGAGTAATGATACAGAATGGCGTGAGGAAGTAATGAACCTCTGGATATGCATCGTTGCAACGCTCGAGTGCCGCTCTCAGGGATGAAAACTTATAATAAATACAGAACGGAAGCAACGAGAGGGCGATGGCAGTCGGTCCAGATTGATGAGGATATGGAATATCTTAACGAGTAAATAGAATGTTGGCAATAGTTTGGATTCAAAATATGAATATCGAACAAAGGTAAGTAGGGCAGCGGCTGTCTGGTTGTTAAAACTTTCTTGGCCGTCCGTCTGAGCAAAATTTCGTTAGGCGAGAAAATTCAAAGCTCGAAAATTGGGACTCCAAATTTTGGCGCCTGTTTAAAACTCGCAACGTTTTGGCAGGTCTAACACCCAACTACTTCGTTTCCTGTCGCATATGAGGCACGGCGGCCAATCTTTGAGGCGTACCAGTCCAGCAGAATGGTTGTCTACTCAGTAGTGTAGTCACTAGCATCGTCAGAATTGAAGATGAATATAGGTATATTATATTGATTATTCGTGACTTGATACGATCTTGAAACCGTGTGTCGTTAAATGAAGTCATCGGTACCAATACCACGACAATTGTAAACAAATAACTTGGCGCACTGATTGTTGGGTAAGGGCTATTGTTGCTCTATTTATGACCTGCCCTTAACGGCTAGCAAATTGCAATATCTAGGGGCGTTGTGCCTGTCACCTTGTCTGCTACTCATCGCCCAGCAACCAGCCGATGACTTGGATGAACAATCATTAACGCAGACAGTCGATTTCCATCTCTTTAAGATATTGAAGATTTTAATACAACGTTGCGCCGTCTAAAGGCTGTATTCGTTATATTGATTAGCAGATAGTCATGGCACCGCCTAAGCGATCACAATCATCATCGACGAACAAGAAGCCACTGGCAAAACAAGTCAGACTCACAGATAGTTTTAGACAAAGAAAGCAGCTTGCTGCATCTCTGCAAAGTGTGACAGGCAAGAAGTTACAGCCGCAGTCCACTACAGAAGTCATCCCGCCAGCCGCGTCGCAGATAACGTCTGACAAAGTCGCAGAGTCTGCTCGTGAGATCGAAACTGAAGACGAAGTAGAGAGTCAAGAATTTCCAGAAACTCCTGAGGAGGACGTACAAAGGGAAACGGATGAGCAGGTCGTTCCGGTAGAGCCGGACGTTGTGGAGCCTTTGGACTATGACGATCCTCAATATGAGGCCTATTTCGACAAGACACAGAAAGTTAACATTGCCGCACCAAGTATGGCCATCGATATTATTTTGGCGTGAAATTGTCGACGTGATGATCTAACGTTTATTCTAGTACATCAACAGGGAGTGTCGACTGTTGTGCGAATATTGAAAAACTTCGATCTTACAGCCGCCTACGGTCCAACTGTGGGCATGACACGGCTGCAGAGATGGCGCCGTGCAGACAAACTGGGACTTAAACCACCGGAAGTGGTTTATAAGATATTGATCAGCAAAGAGGGCAAGAGCATGGATGAATTACGAGAAGGATATCTGTATGGCCAGATATAATTATCGTATTAAGAGACGACGCCGCGATATTTTGCGTCGGTATTTGTTTTGCTCGTAGTTAAATGCTTTGGGATGGATATTATTTTGGCGCTATCGTGATAGTATAAAATATAGTATAATCAAGATGTGTTACGATATTGTTGAAGACTGCTGTCATCTAGATGTAGTTGATGGACGCTGGATGTCTGTCACCAATGCTGCAGAATCCACTTGATAGTCCATATTTAGCAGACGCATTTGAGTTTTCATCCACAGTCCAGCTACTCCTGCGAAAATGTGCACGGCTAATGCGCCATAACGGCGGTGGCCAAAATGTGTTTCACCTGCAAAGGTATCGCTTTCTTATAGACGCGGAATGCCGGTGGAAGACGTCAGTAAGGTACGTCCAATACAGAGATGGAAGCAATTTAGCATTGCAGCCGATTTCCGTATTTAAGTGTCCATTCAAAATTTTACGTTGAATCCCTGTTCCCGTATAAGATGTGTTTGGTGTAGTAGGGTTTGCTTTCGCATGCGGCAGAGCTTGGTTTAGGTCATAGTCTGGGACAGCACAAGCTGGGCGGTGTTGCGTGTACTTCGCGTCGAAAGCAAAGTCAAGCAATTCCATACGCTATATCATTCACAGACTGAAACGTCATCTCCCCCGACATTTTGGCAGCCTTTGCGCCCTCGCATCGATATCGGCTTAACTACGACTGTTTGACATCGACGTCCATATATTCGATCGGTTACAATTTTGTAAGTTGCAGCGCTGGCTCTCGCCCTGTGCCGCAATCCTCAAACATTTTGTACACAGCTACTCCTAGCGCGATATCTCGACGCACGATGTCTGCCAGCGACAAGATCATCAATGACATCTACAGAAAGATCGAGCGCGAGCGCTCGCTGATACAGGGTGCGAAGGCGATGAGCCAGAACACAAACAATCAGGATGTTAAGACGCGCTGCGAGTCAAATATTGCGGAATCTAAGAAGAACATAGCTTATCTAGAGAAGACGCTCCAGGATCTTCAACTCAAGCGCAGATCTGTCATTTCTCCTCATGCAGCGTACGTTTGAAGCGACTTACACCTTGACATGAGTTTATTAGAAAGTGGTTAACTGTGAATCCAGGCCGGACGGAACGAACGGATCGGATGGCCCTCCGGCAGTTCCTCAAAAGGACAGTGATCTTCCTAGTAGTAGAGCACCAAAGGCGCGACCTAATTATACAGACTTAGGTATGATTTGAATTATACTTTGATTGTGGTGCTTGCCGATTCGTGTGGAGATGGTGGGCTGACAAATTATCGTAATAGACCTTATTAAATATGATTCGCCATATCTTGGACCGCGAATCCAACTGATGTTACAGCAACTCGAGTTCAAGCTGTCGCTAGAGAAAAAGTACAGAGAGGGCATTGAGAAGTTAGTCAGGCTTTATGAAATCGAGGGCGACCGTCGCAACAAGGCGCAAGCTGAGAATCAGAGGATAGAGAGTTATCAGAAAATGCATCTTTTGAAGTTGGCACTTAAAAGATACCAAGATATGCATATAGATTTAGATGATGATCTACAGGGTATTTTATATTGCTCGCTTTGGGATGTGGAGCGTGTGCTGACAATGGAAGTAGATAATTCAAATCTTAATAATCCGAATATTAGAACAGGATTAAGCGGCAGACTCCGGATTACGATTATTTCTATTGAGGCCGTCGATCATGCGGCCACGCAACGCAATAAAGCCCCTGAGACTTCGGTCATGATCAAAGCGGACGACCAAGCTAAGGTGAAAACTAGACCGTCGCGCACAGACAAGTGGAACGAAACATATGATCTCGAATTGGATAAGGCGAACGAAGTAGAGGTTACTGTGTACGATCGATCTGGTGATCACGATGTCCCAATCGGAATCATGTGGATGCGTATTGCCGATATCGCCGAAGAATTGCGGCGAAAAAAACTTGAACTGGAGTTGTCTAACCGCGAGTGGGTCCCGGCAGACCAGACGCAAGCTGACAGAGATGCGAAGCCTCCCTTGTCAACAGCCAGTGGCAGTAGCTCATCGGGCTCGACTCGTCCCTCTGGTGCACCGGTGAAGCCGTCAGTTGGCGGTAGTAGCAGCCATCTTGGAATTGAGTCCGAGCAGAATGTGTATGTTGATTCTTGGTTCGTCCTCGAACCGACAGGACGGATTCAAATCAGAGTCAGCTTCATCAAGCACAACGTCAACAAGCGACCGCTTGAGCTCGGCAGGCTGGGACGCCAAGGCGCCATTCGACAACGCAAAGAGGAAGTTCATGAAATGTACGGTCACAAATTCGTGCAACAACAGTTCTACAATGTTATGAGATGCGCTTTCTGCGGAGAGTTTTTGAAGTACTCCGTTGGTTACCAATGCGAAGACTGCAAATACACTTGCCACAAGAAGTGCTACGCCAAGGTTGTCACGAAGTGTATCTCGAAATCCAGCGCTGACACAGACCCCGACGAGGAAAAAATCAATCATAGAATC
Source organism: Lipomyces doorenjongii (assembly GCF_038497915.1). Lineage (NCBI taxonomy): Eukaryota > Fungi > Ascomycota > Lipomycetes > Lipomycetales > Lipomycetaceae > Lipomyces > Lipomyces doorenjongii. The sequence goes on from NW_027118093.1 coordinate 50,836, forward strand.
CCTCACAGATTCGAACCTATTACAAATATCAGTGCAAATTGGTGCTGCCACTGCGGTTATATGCTGCCTCTTTTGAAAAAGAGTGCGAGAAAGTGTACAGGTATGTTATATTGCAGTTATATCTTTCTACCCTTTATGATAGCTAAATATTTGCAGAATGTGGTCTGACATGCCATGCTGATTGCGTGCACCTGGTGCCCGATTTCTGCGGCATGTCTATGGAGACAGCCAATACAATCCTAATGGCGCTCAGGAACCAGAAGCCTACGACTGGTAAGATAGATCTGAGTCATCCTCCGCCAATGAATCGACCAGACTTGGTATCTAGACTGAAGCCGACACCTTCTATTCAGTCGTCCTCAGCACAGAGCTATACGAGTTCTGCACCGTCCATTCAAACTTCTCTTCCTCAAGAATCTCCATCATCCCAGACTTCCCGGACGAGTTCCACTGCCTCCAGTGCGGCAGCCGCTGCAGCTGCGGCAGCAGCTATGGGCAAGACGTCACCGCAGCCTCCGTATGATCCATACCGACAGGCGAAAGCTGCGCAGCAGCGACCTTACCCGCCGTCTTCGCCTTCTAGCTATAGATCGGATTACTCTGACTATCAACAGCAAATCGCACCGCTCAATGTTACAGCTCCTGCTTCGCAATCTGCGACGGCTGCTGACCAGGCATATGGCCCTACAGCGTTGTCACCGCAGCAGCTTCTCCAGCAACAGCAGAGGATGAGCTACATTGCGTCCCCAGGACTTGAAGCGAAGCCTGCGCAAAGAGTTCCTCGAAAGCCACTGGAACCGGGCACGAGTGCGAACAAACAGGTTGCAATGCCAGTTCCACAGACGCTAGTTTCGAGGAAGAAGATTGGCTTGGATGATTTCAATTTCCTTGCCGTACTGGGAAAGGGCAACTTTGGCAAGGTCATGCTGGCCGAAGCGAAACAGAGCAAGAAGCTGTATGCCATCAAGGTTTTGAAGAAGGAGTATATCTTGGAGAATGGTGAAGTTGAGAACACGAGGTCTGAGAAGCGGGTATTTTTGATTGCCAATCAGGAGCGACACCCGTTTTTGTTGAACTTGCATTCGTGCTTCCAGACCGAAACACGAATTTACTTCGTTATGGAGTATATCAGTGGTGGTGATTTGATGTGGCATATTCAGAAAGAGCAGTTCTCGACGCCGAGAGCACAGTTCTATGCAGCTGAAATTTGCTTGGGTTTAAAGTATTTCCATGATTGTGGAGTTATCTATCGCGACTTGAAATTGGACAACATCTTGCTTACATTGGATGGCCACGTGAAAATTGCGGATTATGGCCTTTGCAAGGAAAATATGTGGCAAGGAAACACGACTGGTACCTTCTGCGGTACTCCGGAACTTATGGCGCCGGAGATTTTGCAGGATCAGAAATATGGCAGAGCGGTTGACTGGTGGGCGTTCGGCGTGTTGATATACCAGATGATCCTCGGCCAGTCGCCGTTCCGTGGAGATGACGAGCAGGAAATTTTCGGCGCGATTCTCAGAGACGAGCCTCTGTACCCGATTCACATGGCGCGCAATTCGGTTTCAATTCTGCAACAGTTGCTGACCCGCGATCCGCGGCAACGACTAGGTTCGGGTCTGAACGACGCCAAAGACGTTATGGCGCATCCTTACTTCTCAAACATCAATTGGAACGATATATATCACAGGCGTGTGCAACCACCGTTTATTCCAACGATCGATTCTCCGACAGACACGCGCAACTTTGACCAAGAGTTTACGCGCGAGGTCCCTGTTTTGACGCCAGTGAACACGGTACTGACTAAGGCGGATCAGGAACAGTTCAGGGGATTCTCGTACATGCGGGCCGATCCTTTGTAGATAAGTCGTGAGACGATGAGAACGATAGAATTATATATCTTTTTCCATGAGGATTAGTATTTGTTATTACGTCTGGGTAGATTCGAACTTTCAATACGTTATTTACATTACGTTTTGTTTAGGGAATCTTACTTATGCAGTACGACGGTAAGAGAGACAATTGGTTTCGACAGGGACGGCGCTCTAGTGTGCTATATATCGCTTACGTGCATGCATATATATCTAATGTGATCTTCAAGTGGAGTTATCATGTTTTAAGTTTTTTTCTTAGTGTACATTTTATTTATTCGTTATGGTTATGCCGGAATCATGATAGGCGAATGACGATATGTAAGCGTGATGCGTTTAATCAGTAGTCAATTCTGTGTAGAATTGTTTTGTGAAACTAAAAATGAAGTAAGATAATGGTCATGTTAGACACCAAAAGCGTATATTTAGACCAAAGGTAAAGTCGATCCGACAATGTCGTACTGGAGCGTCATCGATGGCTGTGTAAGACGTTTCTGTCTAAATCGAGGAAGCGGAACTGCCTATCAGACAGTCGTCAGACAAAGCAAGGCCTCGTGGTGATCGTGGACAGACAAGGCCTGCGACAGAGTTGAACGTGATACCTTACAGCTAAGCAGCGGAAACGGCAGGGTTGGATCTGGGAAGAAATATGCACCACCTGCGATTACTGCTATATTCACAATATATATTATCGGCCCCTGGAGATCATTCGGAAACTACATCATGGCGTTCATGGCACTTCAAATTTTTTAGTATTTAATATAGCATTGTTAAATGATAGCATGCGTTTATATTACCATTGCTGCAGATGTCAAAATCAGGGTCATGGACCATGTTCAGGTAGAGTGGCCCCACAATGCGGGATCCAGACCGATGGTAATCACCATGTGCCTTTGTCTTAGTTCTTCATTTTTATGTATGTACACCGAGTTATCGCTAGGGTATGGGATATATGCCTACCCAGTGTCAGTAACGCCGAGTGATCGAGAGTTGCGAACTTTTGATGTGGACGTGGGATTTTGGTGATTCAGAACGACTGAGAGGTGTATCACTTTTTTGCGGGGGGGATGACTGGGATGCTGGCAGCAGCAAATCTGCCCTTGTTTTCCAACCACACCCGCGGTTCCCATATATCTGTGGTTAGGATCATTGTACTTTGTGCAGGGTAGTCGCAGCATCAGTGTAATACATACTTATCGCCAGTGCCCGAAAACAAATATATCCGACGAAGATTGTAGTGAGAGTTGGTTTCTCGCACGGGATGTTAGGAAGCTCCGATTGTCAGTAACTACACTTAAAGGCTGGCTGCTCGCCACACCCATGAATCAAACAACTTTAAATGTAAATGGCGCATTAACAATGCAGTCGACAGTTTCAATCCCAGGAATATTCGTCTGGGCACAGTTTATAGGTTCTAGCTTTCGCGTACAAGACAGCAGTAGGCCAATTCGCATTATCGTTAATCCTAAGCAAGTCTTGCAATGGGCAGAATGCGTCGTTACTGCGTTTGCATGCACATGCGCTTGCGCTCGTCACGAACTCACGATTTAAAGAGTCCGCGAAGTTGAAAATCAATCCACATTAAAAGTTTTACTAATTTTGTTTTATCTTCGCCGGGTTAAAGTTTGAAATGATAATGAAACGTCTCGGCAGCGGTCAAACTGTAAGTCCCAGAAATTACAGGTAATATCGAACAAGGTGTATGGACCGTCACATTTCCGATCAGCAAGAGAATAAGGACTCTTGTCAGAGTGATCGACGCGTGCAAGTCACTCGAGAGAAGCAGCATGTTAGCAGTCAGATAATTAACTAGGCAACGGCCGTTTTCTGTCTACTCCCTGAGATCGAGGCGCTCACATGGATGTTTGAGATGGTCAAGGGCAGTTGACCTTCCATGGGCCCGATGCTCTTACATGGCGGAACCAAAGGATAGGGATGGCCGGGCTCCAAAGACTCCATAAGCGAGTAGACTACGCATGTCTCACGCCGTACCAAACTTCTAGGTAGCGAACGGTCCGACTGTGCGAGGGTACATAAATTGCACGCCAAAAAAAGGTATCTCAACTGGCGGGGCGGCAGATCCCGAGTGCACGGATGCCGAGCACGGCGCCTTGGGGCTTATCCTCCTCACCTCTCCAAAGTCCAAACTCACACCTCGGAGCTTAAGCGCTCACACGTCAAATGCATTCGGCGCCCGGCAGCTGATAATTAATGACCGTACGCTGGCAGTAGTTAGACCCGCTCACCAACTTACAGTTACAGCTATGACAGAGACTGTGGTTATTTTGCTCGCTGGTTATGCTCCGACCTTATCAAACTTCGAATGGAAAATCGATGCTCCGGACTAAAAAACCAGCGTCGGGTCATCAATACAGCTGCTGCGGCGAAGTTGGTGGCCTAGTAACTGCACATACTTTGCGCGATTGCATCTCTGCGACGTGAGTCTGTGACACGGTTTGCGTGACTGTGCAGTCTGCTACTCTGATGAGAGTGCCTACCTATGAACGACGCACGATGGGCTCTGGGTAGTTGCCATCATATTGGGACCTTGTTTATTAGAATAGAAACACAAAGCCTCATCGGTCGTTAGTGATCGTGACCGTTGACGGGTGTTGGATTCGCCAGCAACTCAAGCGCAGGTTACTGGTGGCTGTGACGGAGTTGTGCTCTCGACGCTGATCAGGTACAGCTGCTGGCTCGCTTACTCTGCCGTACTTCTGCGTCTACCGATCCACTTCACTGACGAACATGCGGAGAACAGTGCGTTTGTCTCCCTCACACCTGACCGCCATTCGAACTGTTACTGGCATTACCTTAGCGGAGAGTGAACCGTTGTGGCTCCCTGCCATCGGCCATGCTTGTTCGTGCAGTGCCCTGCGGCGCGTTTCTCCACTCTGCTGCTCTCCACGGTTCCACTAGATCCGAATCGACCCGTCGTGGTGGCTGCACTTGACTGCACTCAAGGCTGGTCGGAGCTGGCCTCTTTTAGCTGCCGCTCCGGTGCCCGCAGTACTGGCTCATTATCTGTTATCGACGTCATGAGCTTGTCATCTGCCCGCCAGTAGATTTGCAAGCGCAATAACGTTCTGTCTGTTCTTTGTACTCCCTCACTATGTCACTTCAATAGCTTTGCCGTCTGTGCTTTTGCGCCATGTCCTCTGACTCCTCCCGTACCTCGCCCTTAACTCTCGCGGTTCATTCGTGTCCCTGGGGTGCCCCGGTCCTATCCGCTGCACGCCTGCACCTTGGCCATTGCACGCAGTCTGCAATCCAGACTACGAAGTTAGTCTCCGCTCAATCAGCCACGAGCTGCACCAAAATATGACACGATTCTGCTCGGTCATGCCACCTCTCCTCACCGTCGAAGCACTAAACCATTATCGTATTAGCAACCCGCGCTCAGATTGATGGACTTCGCAAGTTCTCCACCCTCACAGCTATCAGCAACTTTTTCTTTCCATTAAATCACTGATCTCTGTCGTCCGTCTCTTATACGCGTGGTTCGTACCAGGTTGTTCGACAATCTCACCCTTTGCGTCTGAGCTACGCTGCTCCGGCGTTGCTAATAATGCAACCGCTGCAATCTTTCTACTATGGTGATGATATGTCGCCAGGTTGTAGTACTAGTGTGCATGATCAAATGTATTCAAATACATCAAGACACACTTTTAATGACGACCAGAACTCGAATATCAAACAGGTTAGTAAGACTATCGATAATGTTGGTACCGGATTAACACTGCTTGCTGTACAGATCGTCCGCGATTTGAAAAGTCTCGAGCAACGGCAATCGCTGGAATTCATGTTGGTGCTCGTGCAATCCGATTCCAGTCAACGCGCCGAAATTTTCACATCTGCAGCTCTTGATGATCATACGACATCTATATTTCCAACCGGTCGGTCACGTCGTCTATTGAAATTAGTTGCGGACTATAGATCTGCTGCGCACTCATTGACTCGGGTCCGTCGCTCATCAACTGGTAATCGGGCATCGCCGGCGTCTGATAGTGCAATATTGGATCAGGATGATTGTGAGCTTTGTGGCCCGGGGTTTACTGTCACAGCTAGCATTGGAATCAAATCAGAGTGCGGACCTTGGAGTTCGCTGCGGGGTAGAAATGCGAACGGACATGACATGAAGGATGTCATTACAGTACCACTACGGACAAGCGCACTGGACGGATTGGATACAGAATCTTCAAAGTCGCTTGCGTTTGATTCTTCAATGATACTTTCATCTCCGACCGCATCTGGTGACTCATACAAAGGAGAAACCGCCTTACCAGGTGAACAACCAAGCCAGGGATACCTATCTCCGCAATCGACAGAGTCATCATGGTCGTCACAACAGCCTTCATTGATCTCCAACCCGCCGTCTCCCAATACTTCAATAATTTCAGATCATGTACCACTCGCGACACAGTCTTCGCAAAAGGAAGACTTTTTCCTTTCCTTAGCACAGCGCGCACGGCCATCGCCCCTTCGTATCCAAGCCGGTGAAGGTTTCCCGTCGGCTCAGCGAACTGACGACGGGCACACAGAGTATCATCCGTTAGTGATCTGTGACCGTGTGGCCGTGACCGCGTTCTTGGAAGCAAAATTTCGACAACTGCAGCAGCTTGCCTGCAAGGTCGTCGCCAAGGCGTGGATTAAAGTCATTGAGCCGAAGAAGCAGTCGAATCACCCATACAACAAGGGTGAAGAGTTTAAGCCTGATTGGTGGCCGTCTGAGGCTCGGCACAAGGAGCCAGATCATCTGATGAAGCCGGAGCGGCTAGTTTTGCTGGTTAGTATGCTACGATGTGGACGGGTTGAGCTCAAGCAGCTCCGGGGGGCGACCGCGGAGTGTGCTATCAGTATTCCTCCCGAAAAGATGGAGATATTAGAGGAGATTTATTATGTGGCTGAGATGGAAGATCGATATGGCAAACCAGGAGAAAGCCCGGAGAGAGAGAATTCGGCTACGGAGGGCAATACAGCGACAAGCGAAGACGACAAGCAATTACAGGACGAAGTGGATGACGGTGCGGTTGTTGTGTGGACAATTGCTCCAAAGAAGCCGGCCAAACCCGTCCAGGCTGCTGCTGCTGCTGCTGCCGGTGTACGAGCTTCGTCTCGATCATCGCATACGTTCGCCTCGGCCACGCAGCTGCCAGTACAGCCAGCGAGTCCTGCCAAGCGTTCTAGCGCGGAGATGGAAAATAACTCATCGGATATTCAAGATGTCGTAGAATCGCAACGACAGTCGCTTATCCCGTCTACGCCCTCAAAATGCATGTCCGCACCGATGCAGAAGTCGACTGATGAAACGCTGACAGAGATGAACGTCCACCGTCGCTGCGACAGTCAGGTGTTTGCGCTACAGAATCGAGGCACACATGGAACTCAGCAATTTCATAGCTCGGTTATTCCACTCATAGCGGAATCGACGTCTGCAGCATCACTTGATATGTTTACGCCGCGCGATGCTCAGAATGCTGCAAACGAGTTTCAATTCGGTTGCGGAAGCCGCCTTGTGCCAAAAAATTGTCCGTCTGTAGATGGTAGGCAGGTGCCGCCACCGAGCCAACGACGACATACGACCGGCTCCTTGCAGGACTTGATGTCGGACTCTACTGCAGATCCATGTAGCTCGGATTCCGATACTGCATTCTTCGCATTCCCTCCTCGCCGGCATTCGCAGCATGCGGCGATGCCATCTCACCAGAATATATTTTCAAATGCTGGAGGGCCGGGAGTAGGAATGGGGGCTACGTTCGACAATGCGGACGACTATCCTGCCTTCGTCAACATGCTTTCTGAAGTCGTTTCGTCACTGCAGCCTGCGAATAGTGGACATTTGTCGGCATCTTCGGACCAGCGAATCATTTCCAATGGCGAATTTATTGGTCAAGCAGACATCTCGTTCGAAGCAGATTTGGCTAACATGGCCGCGTACGCTGGTGGATTTGGAGACATGGCGACGTCGACGAGTGGCGTCCCGGAATTGGGTGGACTAGTATAAGATACTATAGATTGATACATAACGAATGATGACTTAATGAGCAAGTTATAATGCCAGTTACGATTGATGTATTCATTTATGCAACTTATGATATTTGCGGTTGGTATCATGTCATGTCCTTGCCTGCATTACGATTCTAGTATTATTTGGAAAACTATGGAGTACTATATTTATATGTTGCCTAGTTTTTGGTATATCGCTTGTTATTTGTTTATTGTTGATTTGGTTTATAATGAGGGTGGTATATGCCATCGCTAATGATGATAACTTGTTTTCAGATCAAAGGTAGAAAGCCCAACAACATTGAGATTGCATTTTAATTGATTGCAATCGGATGATCATAGCAGGGAAGGAAGCTACAATAACATTACTATTAGTAAAAGTCGAGGGCGCGATTCGAGATCAAAAATGTATGTGCATTTGTAGAAGACGTTGTGCGGTTAGGCCGTAAAAGGAACGAATTAAGCTGTCAACGACGATGACCAGTCACAATTGCGGTATAAGGTTTGTAGTCGGCATATGAAGTTGAAATGACCAACTTCTCACATTTGATTCACGATGTCGTCCACCAGCATGTTCCAGCGGGGCGTATTTTAGACGCTCGCTTGTTCAAATATAAGGCGCGAACAATAGCCATATATTCGACGAGTAATGCCGGGTTCGAGACTGAGACGCCAGGTAATAAGTTGAAATGAACTCACAACGGTATTGACATCACCGCCAAATATTTTGCAATGCTATCTCGTATTTAGAGAAGAATTACAGTTGTGGGATGATCGTTACTATCAGAAAAAATAAAGTCTTATCATTAAGTCGACATGTCTCCTGCTGCGGGTCTTGTTCATGATACTGGATCGGAGAAGCCGCCCGGTGTCTCACGAATCTCGCAAGACGGTTTTGAGAGGGGCACTACCCTAAACCTATATGTCAAACCTATTTGCGGGGTATAAAGCCAAAAGTGCTGCAATTAAACACAAAAACATCATTCCGTTCTTTGTCGCCTGCACCTGCTAAATTAAGACATGTAAGATGAGCCTTGTCTAGTATAAAACAAAGTACAGTGATTGACTGGCGGGATGCCGGTGACACGACCCAAATTTGACCGAGTTACGAGCTGGCACTTTAAAGCCAGGCTGAAGTCACTCCGTCCATGACGTCAACACATTGGCCCAGTCTCGTGCCCATAGAACATAAGAGTGTAAAATAGAGTTGGCCAACACGTGATGCGGGTCCGACATAGTGGAGAATGTACGCTAGTGTGTGATGGTTATTTGTGAATCTCGCAGGGTCTGGCGCAAGGCGCATGGGGCGACGCAAGGAGTTCCTCCATTCCGTACCAGTCTCGCGTGCCAGCGTTTCCACCGACGTGTTATGTTGTCCAACAATCGCAGTTGAACCAACGAGAAAACCTCATCGCTCCTCCTGATTAAAGCAAACTTATGATAATCTGTTTATATCTCGAATACTGGCTACAGGTTATTGACACGATTCTTCTGTTGTCCGATCGCGTATCTGACCCGCAACAAAATCGTTTGTACAATATATATAAACAATCAATTAAACCAGCGCGACTCTTAACGTTCTGCTCTCTTCGGTCCTAGTGATTGACACATCTTTGTCACCATCAATTTCTTGTTCGACCAGCGGCAATCTCTTTTTGTCCATACCGCTTAAAGTGTTTAGACAATACTATGCCGGCGGTGCAACAAAAGCCGCCATTTTGTGCGGATCCGAAAGGGCTATTGACCCCGCCATCTACGATGACCCTCCTCCACCTGCGGAAGATCTCAACTGATATGAGTAACGGCGTCCGGATGGGAAATGGCGTGGCAGTACCGCAGGGAGCAGAGAAGGGAAGATGGGCTCAAGAAAACAGGACAAGTCGGGGTTTCAACAGCATAGAGGAACTGAATGAAAATGACGTTGCGACGCCAGATGCACTTGAATCTATTTCTCCTGTGGGCGTGTCGCCGGAAGATGTAGATGACAAAGTCAAGTTTTATGACTCCTTGGATTTCTCTGATACTGGACCTATTGCGCAGTTTCTCAAGCAACAGCCGAATGTGAGTTTACCAGGTGGTAATGGCATGGGTGAGGGTGTGGACGGCAGCAGTAGCACCGGCAACACACCGTCCGGCATTGACAGAGACGTATTACTGGAGAGAATGTTAATAGGCCAGGGAGCACTTAGAAGTCGGAAGGGTGTAAGTGATGCGTCCAAGAAACGGAAGAAATCGGTGTCTGGATCCCCAAAGAGGAGGAAGTCAAAACAGGAGCAAGATTCCTTACCGCCATCGCCATACAGCCCCATGCGCGAAATCAAACCACCCGCTCTCTCTGAAAATTTGGATGATGGTAATCCTTGGACGTATTTACCGCTAGTATTCGCGTTGTGTCCGGCGTTTGTGGGGATATTTGTCACAAACGGGAACAAAGCGGTCACGGACGTGTTGCTACTCTGCATTATGACAATGTACCTTCATTGGCTAGTCAAGGTACCCTACGACTGGTACCAAGATGCTAGAGCGCAGGCCGTCTCCGCAGACGTGTATCCTCCTTTATCCGATGATCCAGCGGAACGACAACTTTACAAATTGCGCTCTGAGGCTGCTGCAAAGCTTGCACATTGGGAAATCTTATCACTTGCAACTTGCTTTGCTGGGCCCATACTCGGGGGCTTTTTGTTACATTACTTGCGAGGATCGCTCACGTCCGAGTCTGCGGGGGGCCTAGTCTCGAACTTCAATATAACGTTGTTCGTACTGACCGCGTGTGTCAGAGGAGCTTTGATACTGGCTGAGCTTGTGAAACGGCGGACTCTGCATTTAACAGACGTTGCGAGAGCACAGCCAAGGTCCAGAGTCGAGGAACTCGAATGTCAAGTTCAGTTTTTGGAGGATGAGATCCGGAGGCTGGAAGGCGTCATAGGATCGACTGCAAAAGAGGCTGGTGAGATCTTAAGACCTGATGTCACTGCATTGACACGTAAGTCTGTCTCTGTTAATTTTGTTGAATGAGAGCCCATACTGATATCAGCGTAGGTGCCATGAGGCGTTACGAGAAAAACCAAGTTATGCAGTCTCAGGAATTTGTAGCCCAAATTCAGGAACTGGAAAAGGAAATCAAGCGGAATGCAGTAAAAGGCAGGACATTGGCGGAGTATTCTGTTAACACTATGTACGGTGGTAACTTCGCAACCAAGCCGTTAGCATCACCTGGTGTCACGACAGCAGTGTCGCCTCCGAGGCGGAAGTATTCGCTATGGGCCGGGATTTATGCATATGCCGCTTGGTGGTTGAGTGTGCCTTGGAAAACGGTGAAGTCGATGCTCAGGTTGCCAATTAAAATATATGGTGCTTTGGGAAGGAGATTGTAGGTCAGGTTGGGAGCTTGGAATTATTTTTATAAGGACGTGGATTATACTTTATTATGGCGTTTTTGTACGGTATTTGGAGTAATATGCAATTATTATGAAATGATTTTAGGGAGTTAAAGGTGCGTTTGGCAGGATTATGGATTGTGAATTATTATTGTCGTTTGTGCTTACCTATTATATATCCTTACATCTAAGTTATTCACAACCAACTTACGATATTCTCCTGCGTTCACATGAACTACGCAGTTCTTAAATAATAAATAAATGTTTGTGACTCATTCTGTTCCGCCTGGGCTAATTTGCCTGGACGGCCCTGCTCAACTGGATTGTGCAAACAGGACCCAAAAATGGGCGGTGCCCTCAGCGCTCCCCACGAGATTTCGCTAGAGGTGGCCGCAAGCCACCACCGAGCAGCCGCAAAAGTGACCACCAACGTTACATGGATGCAGCAATTAGTGTAATTTATATTTAACTTTAGGGAGATAACAGTGCCAACGTCGTGGCTTCGTGGTGTCGAGGTTGGCATTCACTTGGCCCGTAGGCGAAGCATGGAAACTCAATCTGCTTTAACGTCAGCGAGTGTCCTGGGGCGCGCGATATGTATGAGTAACAAAGCTTTGGTGCCTCAGGATGGAGGGGATTTCAGTACTCGGCAGACAAGTTGCCTACGGCGGATTCATTGACTCATCCGGCAACGTCTCGACGATTTCATTATATAGCAAAGATATTTCCCACTCGGTTTGCTTCAAATTAGTGAGCCATGTCTGAATTTACTAACCCTCGATCCAATGGCACTCCTCGGCCGCCTGTGGATCCGAACGCAGTCTCCTCCAACACGTCTTTCACTCTCAAGGCCGGTTTGGCCCAGATGTTGAAGGGTAAGGTTATTTTTCACACTTATTGATTTGGTCAGCTCCACTAACATTTGATTTTAGGTGGTGTTATCATGGAGTAAGGATTCAATAGAGGTACTCGTCTTTACTTTCTGGCCAATGCTGACTTGTACTTAGTGTCGTCAACGCTGACCAAGCTATTATTGCGGAGCGTGCTGGCGCCTGCGCTGTCATGGCTCTTGAGCGAGTTCCCGCTGACATTCGTGCCGAAGGTGGTGTTGCGCGCATGAGTGATCCGAAGCTAATCAAGGAGATAATTGATGCGTATGTTGTTCCCGGGTGGTTGTGTTACGTTAGGAGAGATTAATACTAACGTCAAAATTTTAGTGTCTCTATTCCGGGTTCGTGACGTTTATGTATTCTGTAGATTCCGGATTGGGACTTACAGGTTGGTGAATAGTTATGGCTAAGTGCCGTATCGGCCACTTTGTCGAGGCGCAGATTTTGGAGGCCCTTGGCGTTGACTACATCGACGAGTCTGGTGAGTTGACCAATCTACGAAGAAGCGGTAGAGTCCCGTCTAATATATTGATATCCAGAGGTTCTCACGCCTGCCGACCAGGTCTACCACATCACCAAGCATCACTACAAGGTCCCCTTCGTCTGCGGGGCGCGGAACCTCGGTGAGGCCCTCCGGCGTATTAGCGAGGGTGCCGCTATGAGTATGTTTTTATTTCTTGCATAGAGTGATCTACATGCTGATACACTCTAGTACGTACCAAGGGCGAGGCTGGCACAGGGGACGTGACCGAGGCCGTCAAGCATATCCGGACCATCAACCAGGAGATTAGGAAAGCTGCCGGCATGTCTGACGAGGAGCTTTATGTTTATGCTAAGGAACTCGGCGTCTCATTCCACTTGTTGAAGGAAACCGCTAAGAAAGGTCGGCTGAATGTCGTCAACTTCGCCGCGTATGTATCTTCTGATCTACGGATTTTCTCGTTAGCTGAGCACGTTTACTAATGTCTGCAATATAGCGGCGGCATTGCTACTCCTGCTGACGCTGCCATGTGCATGCAGTTGGGTTGCGACGGTGTTTTCGTTGGCTCTGGTATCTTCCTTGGTCATAATCCTGAGAAACGTGCCAAGGCCATTGTCCAAGCCGTCACGCACTACAACGTACGCTCTTGATCCTAAGTTTTTTGAATTGACCTCAGAAATAACATGCATGTGTAGGATCCCAAAGTTCTCGCCGAAGTCAGCACGGATCTAGGCGCCGCCATGGTCGGTCGTACCGTCGAGAGTCTCAAACAGACCGAGCGTCTCGCTGGTCGTGGATGGTAAGCATGCTTATGCTCTTGGTACGACTATGAGTAGGTGCATTTCGAAAGTTGAATGAAAGAAGCTATTTGGTTGCGTCATTCAGGTATCAAAAAGGATCAAATCTTCAGGTCAAATTTTGTTAGTACTACTGGCTTCTAGATTCGGTAGAGTAATTTGATTGTATGTCAGAATACTTATACTTATATCTTACGCGTAAGGCTGCTTTACGGGATTCTGTTCCAAGGACCATAAAGACATGGCCTTCGACGGGATAGTCATAAGCATTGCAGCTACTATCAGAGACTGTCACCCGTCATACCTTACAAGAACTGAACCCTGCATTATAACTCGGCCTAAATCAAATAACAATGATAGTACTTATGATGACATTTTATATAGTGACACACGCCGCATGTAGACACGAATACCTTGTAATAGTCAGCAAACGAATCACAGGAGGTGCTCACAAAGTGACGAAATGACGACAGTCAGCATAAGCTTGTGAGTTACGGTTGTCAACTTCGAAGAGCAGTCACGTTGAGAGTCATGAGGCTTATCAAACAACTGCCAGTCCACGTAAAACCCTCAACTTGGGGCTTAAGGCACAACACACGAGACTCGGGCTTGCGTGATCCCCGTCATAGTATAACAGCAATGGCTTGTCGCACTCTTTTCTCCCTTCCCCTTTTTTCTCTCTACCACCACGCATTCTCTTTGCCTTCTTTTGTGAAGTTTCTCAGCTTTCCTTAAGAGAAGATTTCAGGTATGTTGTCAATGTATTTACTAGTTGCGACGCGCATATGTTAAGAGAAGATGCTAATTGGGATCATACAGGATGCGCGCTAAATGGGTATGTGCAGCCACGCGATCAACGACAATGAGATTACTAGCCTGAGCTACAGAAATAGCTAACAATTGCTTTAGAGGAAGAAAAGAGTTAGGAGACTGAAGAGAAAAAGGCGGAAAGTATGTTGCTTTTGGTATACTGTATTGAGAACTGCTGATTAACATGCGTCACTTATAGGTCAGAGCCAGAAGGTCAGTAGTCTGGATAATGCACAAGGAGCTTGATGGTCACAATTATACGATCGGATATACTGACAATTGCTATAGCAAGTAAACGTGTCGCGATTATAAACCTTTTCGCGTGATCACTCCATGTCAAGCAACACATATAAAAACGTGAAATAGAACGGAACTTTCAGAGCGAGCTTTAAACTCAATTAGCACTGTGATGGACAATTGCGCGGGATTATAAAAATGGAGTGAACGGTTACTTTTTCACGCGAAGGGGATTGTATAGTCGATATGTTTAGGTATTTATGGTCCGGTGTTCTTGAGCAGTACGTCTAAAGGGGAATTGGTTGTCATTTCGAAATGTGTTTAGTCATAGGCATCATGTTGGATGTAAGCGCCTTGTTCTGTTTTAATATGTATTGTGAAAGTTGCCGGCCTTTGTATAAACTGGCCTTTACTTTTTCAGTTTCTACTTCTGTTAATATTATTTTAAAAGTTGGAAAATTAGCTTCGTCTCCCTTGTGCGGAATAACTGGTCAGCGGCTGTAGTAAAGTTGACGGTTTGAATTTACTTAATTGTTCCACCTTGATTAACGAACTGCATCGATTATATTAGCCATAGTTTCCGTCAATTGTTGAGATTGAAATTTGCTGCGTCATATTTCACTAATTTGTGAGTTGGTGCTTCCCCTTGATGCAAGTCGCCGGGCAAAAAAAGTGTTAGTTACAGGGGTCCGTAGCAAAAAAAATTTTGGGAATTCTCGGCGGTGCATCATCTTGTTTGGAAGACCACCATCCACACTTTTTCAAAGAATAGACACGCACAAGGATGGGCGAAGAAAAGAAAGAGAGGAAGCGGAAACACCGTCACTCCAAGGATAAGGAAAAGAAGCGGACAAAATCACAGCATATCTTGGATACCGTGCAAGTCCAAGTCGACTCTTCGCTCACTCCCTTTCTCGGTATGCTTCCAGTTAACAATAATTATATCCTGGAAATTATGTTGATGTGTAAAATATGCAGCTACATTTCCTGGAGTCTCAGTCCCCGAAGATACGAAGTTTCAGGCATACAGAGGCCCTAAAGATCATTATGTTATTCATGGAGAGACGGAGCGGATGGAGTACGATGGGCAGAACGATCCAGATGAGGATTTGTTAGTAACGCCACCTGGAAGACTTCAATTCAAACTATAGCTAATCTGATAACTTTCCCAGATACTATGTTGGCGTGTACGATCCCAATACAAGAACTGTCGAGTTAATGCATGCACCAGTCATGAACACCACTCGAACAATAAAAGCCTACAAGAAGAAGGCAATTGCGGCTGTCAAACAGGCGAACGTTCAGGTACTACTTGAGATTTGAATAAAGTACATGTATGGATCTGTGCTTACGAAGTTCGATAGAACCGAATACAGAGGAATGCCCTTGGTGAAGCGTTCGGAACTAAGAGAGCAAAGAGAGTCATCAGTGATCTTGAAAGAAATAAAATCGAGGCTGAGAAACTGGAAACCTACGCTGATTCGATTGTCGATAATATCAAGACAGCTACTGAGAATCTACCATCTGCTGGTAGGTTTGCGCTGGATATTGAAACGTGGATTTTCCGTTAATAGAATTAGATGCCTTACGAGAACAGCAGTCAGAGGAACGGCCAATTCCACCATGCAACGAAGATGCTGATGATCTCAATAGCGTCTACCCTCTCTATGGTCTTCTCAGCAAGGAGGAATTCGTTGCTATTAGAGTTGGCGCCATTTTCAGAGAGCAAGATGAGAAGAAGCGGACTTCTTTATTGCCATTCAAGTAAGTTACTCCGGCAAGCTAAGTAGATCTAGAGGCTAAAATTTTAGGGCTTCTGAATATATCAACAATCGGGTAGCCAGAATCAACAACGAAAATGAAATGCAGAAATTGAAATTGCTGTATTACGCTTCGCTTCTTATGGGACTGTATAATAACCGGCGGATATCGAACAAGCGGGCATTATTGCAAAAGTTGAATCATCCCGCAGAGATTTTGGTTAATAGTTTGATTCAGAAATTTACTGACAGCAAAGTCGGCATCGGCAAAGTTGGAAAGGAGAAAGATGCCTCGTAAGTGGCGCATATCTTGTTCAAATTGTAAATGTCTATGCGTCGATATTAATCGGTTTACAGTTTCACGATAACTCCCAAAATGGAAGACAAACTTCTATGCTATCTGTTTGTAACCTGCTTACGAATTGATGAATACAGCGTCGAGATTCCTCTCTTGACGGCCGAACTGTCCTTGCGGCCTACAAGAGTTCAGGACCTATTCAAAGCTATAGGATGCAAGATCAGACCCTGCTCAAGCGCACAGAAAGAGGCGCTCGGCCTCACGACTGCAGAGGCTGCAAACTACAAACTGGCTACACTTTCGCTGCCGTTCAAGCTTCCAGAAATAGCTCGGCGCAGGAGAACGGCTCAATCAAGAAGGTAGATTGTGGAATATACTTGACGGTTACATTGATTCTTTGTACTCTTAAGCAATTTGTATCATATTGGGACGGGAATACGCCAGAATACAAGACGTACTACATTTGTAATGTATACAAGAAAACATGATGTAGAGCAAGGTTCTATAAAGTTTAATCTTCGAAATCATACTCCATGTCTTTATCCATATATCTAAACCGTCGTGCTTTTCTATCCAAACGTATCTTACAAATACAAAAGTTCGTTTACCTCAGCCAACGCCGACTTGAGCTCTGCATCGCTGCCATCCGCACCACCGCTTTCTAATCCCAATTCGTACGCAGCCTTTGCTTCTTGTAACCGTCCCATGTGTTGCAAACACTTTCCTTTCCTGTAATGCGCTTTTGGAAAGTTTCGCTTTAAATAGATGGCGGTGTCCCCGTCAACCAGTGCATCCCCCCAAGCACTCATTGACATATATGCCTGCGCCCTGTTCGAATACAACACAGAGAGTTCCTCTTTCACAAACCCCGAAGCTTCCCATAGCGGCCGTTTCAATGCCATCTCGATTGCGAGAGAGTACATTCGAACGGCGTCGCTATGCTGTCCTTTCTTATATGAATTATTTCCCGCATCTTTCAATTTCCGCACTTGATCGTTTAGCCGGCCATTGATCTGATTTGGCGGAGGTGGGACATCCGCGTTCAATGCCACTAAATCCCGATAGAGACTATTTAATTCTTGGACTTCCTTTGCACGAGATGGTGTGAGCTCTTCGTCAGGAAGGTCGACGTGCTTTGTGACTTCGTTGAATATTATCGGAAGAGGTGCTTCTGAATAGTCCATTGTTTGTAATTCGCAGTTCTAGTCAATTGCGAACACCAAATCCCTACTCAAGGTAGTTACCGTGAATGTTGCTATATTTATCAGCCTTTTTAGCGGGGATATGATGCTGCGCAATTGGCCACGCATCATGATCAGGATGATCAAACTTAGGGCTTTCCCATCGCGGACGCGTACAATCAATTGTAAAAAGAATGAAAGCCCCAACCCAGAGAGCAAACGCGACGCGAGGCGCGTCTTTCTGTCTGTCTATCCACAGTTGTGCCCAGACATTTTCGCTCCTTAAAAGCCTCAAATTGCATAAGTCCATCCCGAAATTAATTATCGGGAATCATATTATGCTGTATTTGTTTAGCGAACTCAGCTGAATGAGAAAACGCTGCCGCAGATGCTGACGAACTATATTGACGAATCGATGAAGAAATCATCGCAACAATCTACCCAAGCACTGATGCAAGTAGATGAACTCGTAAGTTTGTTCCATCCACAATGTTTCAGCGCACGCTAATATTCGTTTGCAGCCATCGAACGCTTCCATTGCGGCGTCTTCTGAACGAGACGGTCGAGTTGCGACGCTGCTCATGCGCACCAACAACCAAGAGAAGAGTATGCTACTTCTGAAAGTCTGCTGCCAATCATCGACGGCTAATCACTCCAGTAGTTCTTCCCATTTATCGTGGACGGCAATTTACCGTCGGAAGAAATGCCACATGGTAAATGGAAGCTAAGTTGTCCCTTGTAATTGTAGCTAATGGCAGCCACTTAGCAATGAAGTCGTCACGCACTCTGCAGTGAGCAATGAGCATTTCACGATCTATATAGTTGTCTTTGACGAAGCGAGTGTTCCTTTGGTGTACTGCTGGGACCGTAGCAGAAACGGTACATTTCTTAACGGGAAAACAATCGGCAAGGGACAGCGAGTGTTGTTGTCCGATAGCGATTTGATCGGTACGGTGGCCCCTTGTCGTTCGCGTTTGAAAAAGTCATATTAATTGTCTCGATGTAGAGATCCGTCACGCGTGCTCTTTTACGTTTCATCAAAGTAACGAAAAGGTGTTCTATGATCCCGTCCTTGAGACTGATCGCGAAGTATTGGACCTTACATGTTTCTTTGATTAGGTCGAGATTCTAACGCAGCATTTAAGAACATGGCAAATTATGCAATTTCGCAACGAGTCATCGGCAAAGGGACATTCGGTAGAGTATATTTAGCAACTAACAAGCAGAGTTCCAGACAACTGGCCTGCAAGGTTATTGAGACCGGCGGCAACGTTTCACGGATGTCAAAGGCTCGAACGGAAGTTGCTATTTTGGAATGTCTTTGTCACGTAAGACGGTGTATAATATTGGATATTTGATTAACGTTGCAACTAATGAGCTAGCCAAATGTGGTTGCTGTGCATGATACCTTTATTATCGGAAACAGAATGTAACGAGGTGAAAATTCATCTTGCAAAAAGACTCGTGCTAACCCAATAACCGATCTAGATATATTTTCGAAGATCTGTGCGCGCACGACTTTACGTTGATACTGTTAAAACCTCCTAACTGATTGTAGAATTACCGGCGGTGATCTATTTAGCTATCTGATTAAAGGCGAAACATTGGGACCGGTTCCGGAAGCTGAGGCTCTGGTCATAGTGTTCCAGATTCTGAAGGCGCTTGAGTACCTCCATAGCAAGAACGTGGCTCACCGAGACCTGAAGGTTCATTAGTTGGTGGATCTTACAAATTTATTTCATACTGACACCACCTGCCTCGATAGCTCGACAATATTTTGCTCCTTGCCCAGACACCCGGCTCGCGGATAGTACTGGTCGATTTTGGCATTTCGAAATATGTTGTAGGAAGCAGGAGAATGACCACGGTTGTTGGCACTCCAGAATTTTCTGCTCCGGAGGTCGGATTTGCCGATTCTTTGCGCCAAAAGAACTACCGCTCTGGGTATGACTTGAAATGCGACTTGTGGAGCTTAGGAATCATTCTTCACATTCTTTTGTCGGGTATTTTCGCAAACTATGAATATTTTGTTTAAGGATACTAATTGCATTGTTTTGGTTAGGCATCTCACCATTTTACGACTCCACCGAAAATGCAACATGTATAGCACGCAACGCGAGGGAATGTCGTCTAAGTCTGAATGGAGCTGCATGGGCTAATATTAGCCGTTCTGGTATAGAGGAAAGCTTTAGTGCGCTGTGTCTGGCTAACACATATCTGTTTAGCAAAGGACTTGGTTAAAAGACTAATTTGCGTAAATCCCAAGGAGCGATTCTCTGTTCAGCAATGCTTTACGCATCCGTGGATAGGAGGACATATGTCCGATCTTGTTGCTATCTATGAGACAAAGCTCATTAAGGATTGGCAGTCTCCAGTGAAGCAGCATATGGCCGGCAGTAGTGTTTCGAACGACGTTGATGTAGAAATGCAAGGTGCCGAGCACCGCCAGGGCACCAAACGTAAGTTACTTGACAGTGAGTGTTTCTGGTAGACAAGGACAGCGTGCCTTGGTGTACAGGAATCGGTTATGTATTTAAATCGCACGTGCTTTTTTTGCTGAAATTCTCGCTGGTACAGCGATAACGTGGAAGACTTGCTATTCCTATTATCAATCCATATACTGAGACTAAATTAATATGCTTTTGCAACGACTATGTATTTTAGAAGGAACAGTGAGATATCCGCCAGATGAATACTCACAAATACCTTGGTGGGGTGAACATCATTGTGGCAATTATAGCACTATTATCACGGCCTACAAGTCACGAGAGGTTTAGGTTTAATCCGATGTATTAACGTGCAGCAAGTCTCGAAGCAGGTGAAAATTGGAAACTCTATTAATGTGTGACTGTGCCTACACAAAACTCAATGCTAACCGCGCCATAACGACCCGTCTGTAGTGGCCAGGGTGTTCGTTGTTGATCGAAGTATCGCAGAGCACGCACGACCACCGTTTTCGTTCCCTATTCCGTCTTTGGATCTTCACTTATCGCCGCATCGCCAGGGCGCAGGCATTTCCTTAGGTGATCTTGAATCGTTCTTGGTCTTTGCTCTGTGGATAAGATGGTATGTTTGATCACAGTGGAATTGTCTGGTGTGATGCTCATTGGACGGTAGGATTTCGAGGAAATCGAGGAACTCGATGGTGTCCGGTTCAGCTGGAACGTGTTCCCATCCACTAGATTGGAGGCGTCGCGTACTGTTGTCCCGATTGCAGCCCTGTACACTCCTATCAAGGAGCGCCCGGATCTGCCCATGCTGCAGTATGAACCGGTAACGTGCCGAGCGCCATGCAGAGCAGTGTTGAATCCATATTGGTACGTGTAGTTGCCTTCGATGCAGATTTGACGCTCACTTACTATCATGCAGTCAATTGGATATTCGCGCAAAGCTTTGGATTTGTAAGTATCCTGAGTTTGGATTACGGATTGAAAGAACCAAGACTGATTGGATGCTACGTAACAGGCCCGTTTTGCCTCTCTCGAAACCAGCTTCCAGCTCACTACAAGGATATTTCCCCGCAGTCGCTTCCCCACGAGCTTCTTCCTAAGAGCACTACCATCGAATATGTTTTGGCCCGCCCTGTTCAATCTCCTCCAATTTTTGTCTTCGTCGTCGATACCTGCCAGACGGAGGAGAACCTCCAGGCTCTCAAGGACTCGATCATCGTCAGCTTGAGCTTGTTGCCTCCTACCGCGCTTGTCGGTCTTGTTACTTTCGGCACTACCGTATGTAGATATGTTAGAGTTTATATTGAAAGATGGGAATGTTAATATGAACATAGGCTCATGTCCACGAGCTCGGCTATGCTGAATGCACGAAATCTTATGTGTTCCGCGGCAATAAGGAGTATACTGCCAAGCAGGTCCAGGAGATGCTCGGTCTTTTAGCACCTAGCCTTCGTCCTCAACAACCTATCGCTCCTGGCCGTCCGGCTCCCCAGACATTTGGTGCGGCTGCGAGGTATGATTAGATGCTATGTTAGGAGTTAATGGCAGGCATTAATTCGAGTTAGATTCTTGCTTCCTCTTCAACAATGCGAGTTCCAGTTGACCAATATTCTTGAACAATTGCAGTCTGATCCCTGGCCAGTTGCGAACGATAAGAGACCTCTAAGGTGTACTGGTGTCGCATTGGCGGTTGCTATTGGCTTGTTGGAGACGTCGTTCCCGAACACAGGCTCGCGCATCATGCTTTTTGCTGGTGGTCCTGGTACCGAGGGTCCTGGCATGGTGGTTGGACCTGAACTACGAGAAGCTATTCGGTCGCATCACGATATTGAGAGAGACAATGCGAAGCACTACAAGAAGGCTGTCAAATTTTACGAGGGCTTGGCTAAGCGTGCTTCCACCAACGGTCACGTTGTTGATATATATGCAGGCTGCTATGATCAGATTGGTATGCTCGAAATGAAGGCCTTGCCTAACATGACTGGTGGTACTATGATCCTTACCGATGCCTTCACGACCTCGATTTTCAAGCAGAGTTTCCAGAGAGTTTTCAACAAGGATTCGCTTGGCTATTTGCAGATGGGTTTCAATGCTACTCTAGAAGTATTGACCACGAAGGAGTTGAAGGTTTCGGGCTTGATTGGCCATGCTGTGTCTATGAACAAGAAGTCCGCATCGGTTGGTGAAACTGAGATTGGGATTGGTAACACTTGCGCCTGGAAGATGTGCGGTATAACACCTAACAGCTCGTATGGAACATATTTCGAGGTTGTTACTCAGGGCACCCCCGCAGTGCCTCAGACTCCTCAGCGGGGTTTGATTCAGTTCTTGACTTTCTATCAGCACTCGTCTGGAACATACCATTTGCGTGTTACTACACTAGCGAGAAATCTTACTGCTGGTGGTGACCCTGGCATTGCGCAGTCATTTGATCAGGAAGCTGCGGCCGTGTTGATGGCGAGAATTGCTGTTTTCAAGGCCGAGGTTGACGACGGCCCCGATGTTTTGCGATGGACGGACAGAATGCTTATTCGACTGTGCCAGAAGTTTGCGGACTACCGGAAAGACGATCCAAGCTCATTCAGACTCTCACAGAACTTCAGTTTGTACCCACAATTTATGTTCCATCTTCGAAGAAGTCAGTTCTTGCAAGTGTTTAACAACTCTCCCGATGAGACTGCTTTCTACCGACACGTCTTGAACCGAGAAGATGTCACGAACTCTCTCATTATGATTCAGCCGACGCTGATTTCGTTCACGTTCGACCAGCCGCCGCATCCGGTCTTGCTTGACTCTGTATCGATCAAGCCGGATCACATTCTATTGCTCGACACGTTCTTCCACATTTTAATTTTCCACGGAGAAACGATCGCGCAGTGGCGAAAGGCTGGGTACCAAGACCAAGCGGAATACCAGAGCTTCCGGGACTTACTTGCCGCGCCTCGAAATGAGGCTGCTGAACTGTTACTCGACCGATTCCCGCTACCGAGATTTATTGATACCGATGCTGGTGGATCGCAGGCTCGGTTCTTATTGTCTAAGTTGAACCCGTCGACGACGCATCAGAGTGGTGGGGCGTATGGTGGGACAGTAGGATCGGCTGTTGTTCTGACCGACGATGTCAGTTTGCAGACGTTCATGGGCCATCTTCAGAAGTAAGTAGTTTCGTTTATATATTTGGTGATGCATTACGGGATATAGCTAACGATGTTTATTAGATTGGCTGTGACAGGCACGTCATAAAAGTTGGGCTTGGGCCTCCTACTGGAAGCAATGGAATCGCGTTGATGTAATAAGATGTAATATTAAAATTTGTTCAGATGATGTTAATGTTTGTTTGTTTGTTTGTTCGTTTGATACGTACATTGTTATGTATGTTTCTGTTAGAAGAAGATATTTGTTTTTATAAATATAGTCCATTCAAACTACACTTTGCTTGATATGTGGTGTAGAGCAACTGGAATTGTGAATTCGTACTTGGCTTTTCGTTGCTGCGTAGATTTTGACGTGCACGTGGTGGAGCTTGATAAAACCGTTTACTCGCATCAACGCACATCTGCTAGATTGATCTACTCCCCCAGCAACATCTTTAGTCCCAATATCGTGCATGTCTACTTTCTTGAATATTCACATTTTTGCTTATTCGGGAACTTAGATCAATTGGGCTCATTTGGACAATGGTAGATCAAAAACAGTCTCTTACAACCTCTCCACCGGCGACCCCTCCCTCGTCACCGCCTTCGTTGGCGGTTGGTGAGGCAACGTCGCCGAGCAAAGAAACACGTTTATCAGTAACAGAAATACCCACTACTGAGGAAATCAAAATCCGACCAGACGATGAGGAGGAGGAAGCGTACGACATCGCGACGTCGTATTCAGCGTCGACATTCGGCTCGTCGTTCTCATTACCCCCGTCCTCATCCAGCCCTACGTCGCCTTCGTTGACGAGATCGACAAGCGTAGCGGGGATAAATCAGACGTTTGATAATCTTGGGCCAGAGGAATTGATGAGCTCGACGGCAGGTGAGCTAGAGCTCGAGAAATCGGGTGTGTTTAAGCGGTTGGAGTTTATTAGGGACGGGTTTCATAAGCATTTTACGGAGTCCGGTACAGGTGATGGTGTGTATAGTCAATTGGAGGTTATCGTGCTTGATTTGAGTGAAAGAGGTCTTGACTTTGCGCGGAAATATGCGAAGATGTGTACGCAGCGGCCGTTGCTTGCGGTGGGTTATTCCAAAACAGAGTCTTTTGCTGGAGTTGTAGTGATGCTGATTTATACGCAGGCTTTTGCGACGTTGCAGGCTCTATTTACTGTGATTCCAGTGGTCGTGTTTCTTGCGGTTATGAGTAGTGTTGTTGTGGGTATTATGGTTGCGGCAATAGGCTTGTCGCTTGCCTTCATTATAGGATCAAGTGCGTCAATTTCTTGTTATTTATTACACTGATATTGCAGTGACACGACTATACTGACGATTCATAGCGCTTGCTCTACTTGGATGTTTGACCATTGCTGTTGTGATGGCGAGTGTGGTGTGGATGTGGAGCGCTGTGGGAATACTTTACTTGCAATGGGGATACCGGCTTTACAACACGTATGTGAAAACGTACGTGTTTCCCGGCAGTAGCGAAAGTTGTGTGACAATAGTGGGAAGCGAAGAAGAAAAGAAGGAATAGGGTATATATGATGCATTGACTGTTAGTGTTTGGATATCGCTTGGAAGGTATATGTGGATGGAGGACGGAGTATACATTTGCTAATTACGGACCGAGATTATGACATGAAATTTGGTCGAATTGTCGAGCTATTGGAATATAACGTTGTGATACATAGCTGGTTACGCTGGATTAAGTTGAGTTTGGCGAAGCCGATTGCCGAGGATAGTCTACGAAATTGTAGCCGAGTACGTCCCCAAACAGAGAGAGCTATGTGTCAGATGCTGACTGGACAGCTGGTAAGGCTACCGAGATCAAGAAGTAGATATACAGTTATCACCACGACTTCAGAGTAGCAGTGGACAAAGAGTCAAGGAGTTAACTCACATGGAGATAGTCGGAGCCCGACGGGCATCAGGTAGGGCACAAAAATATTAAATCCTTCAACATGACGCTCATCGGCGTGGCGGGCATCCGCATTAAGCTACCAATAGGTAGCTATCATTAGCATAACCAAGTGTATTATTCGTCTGATATATTTAGCGATGAATTCTGTGGCGGGCGGTTTGTAAGATTTGTAATTAGATAGATTCCGAGGATTTTGGATAGGAAAGGCATGGGCCTGTTCTGGCGGAGATGTCGGGGAAAGCTGCGGCTCACGGGCTTTCCTGATTGTTGGTACGGTGCACTTGTTCGGGTTCTCCGTCTCTTATCTCGAGAGCTAATCTAAAGATTATTACAAACCTCACGTCAGCCACTGTTACTGGTATTTACGTGCTACATTGTAATGGCGAATACTATGGACCGCTAATGCTCGCGTGTACTAATTTGATGCGTGTTCGCTTGCCTACAGTCGCCAGACGACTGTCCATTCAAATCAGCGAGCAAGTTGAGCGGGTCCGCCAGTTGCTGGCGGGTCAGGAGACACCGTGCGCAGCGCTATGGCACCCGCCACTTTTGGTTGTTCGCCGCCATCCCTTTGGTGACTACGACATGACCAGTCTCCGACTTGGTTTACTAATTCGTCGGCGCAGATTAGCGCTGTATGATTATAAGTTTATAACGACCATCGCATTAAATTAGTTACGGTAAATTCGTACAGGGAAATCAGAATGAGGGTGGTTGTGCAGGCAGGAAAAGCTGACATGGACGATATCAAGTTTGCTCTCACCGCCGCACCAAGCGCTTCTCTGCCAGGAACCAGTCAGTACTGGAATGTAGGCCAACCAGCACCCGGCAGGCTCAGTCAGAATACAGCCATTAGAAGTCCGATCTGCCGTCGACTTGTCATCGGAGGTCATGAATAGAATTTCACCGAAACGCATATGCAATAACCCAGAGCACTTTGTTCTTGCTGATAGCGTAATCGCCGCGACCCGCTTCGGATTTAACACATCGACGGCATCGCGCGACATATATGCCATATTCGCGACGGTTCGCTCCAACTCGCCAACAACATCGCAGATGACACGTCTGGCCTCACTGCCTCACACCTTTTGACCCTCTATCCTCTACTTTTTTTTCCTCGCCTTTTCGCCCCCCCGGGCATACATTCTCCATCAATTGCACGCTGACCATGCACACCGCGCGTTTCTCGCGCAATCCTTTGGGAGTACTAGACTTCCCAACAGTCTCTCCTGCTATCTCGGGCTTCTGTCGCAACGAGGAAGGATGGGGTCCTGTATCCGAGAACTTCTACGACTTCACCCCATGCTTCTCCGAGGGTGTCCTCGTTGACTTCACGTCTCTCTTTATCATCCTTCTAGGCAGCTATCAGATTTCTCAACTTTTCAAGGTCAAGCCGGTCCCGACTCGCAAGAACTGGCACTATTACACAAAGCTTGTACTCGTCGGTCTACTCGCGATAACGACGCTCGGCTATGCCAAGCAGATGATCAATGTCTACGATGACGCTCTTATGGATGTCAGGCTCTACGCCACTGTCCTCAACTTCTTTGCATTATGTGTCGCAATGTACTTGCACCACCTCGAACACAACCGGTCGCGTGTGGCCAACGGTGTTTTGCTCTTCTACTGGCTCTCTGTCATTCTCACCGACGGCGTTCGGTTGGTTGGATTCATCAATAGAGAGGCCCACATTAACAATCCAGGATTTATTTCCACGTTCGGATTTTCCTTCATTATTTCCATCTGTGTGTTTGTTTGTAAGTATAACAACTGAATCTGCGTGTGGTTTAAATTTCTCATGAAAATGCATCTAGTGGAGGCATTCGTTCCCAAGGCACGTTCGACATATGAAGCACTTATTGACGAGATGGATGAATCGCCATTGGACCGTGCGAATATTTTCTCGCGTTTGACGTTCTCATGGATGACTACGATGATGAAGCTTGGATATGAAACTTACTTGACGGAGGATGATCTTCCTGGACTTGCCAAAGGTGACAAGACCGGTGAATGCCGCGTTCTTTTCGAAAAGTATTGGATCAAGGAAAAGAAAAAGAACAAACCGTCTATGGTGTGGGCTCTCGCACGTGCATTCGGTAGCACCTATTTCGTTGCAATGGTGTTCAAGGTCGGTAATGATGTTCTGGCGTTCTCGCAGCCTCGCTTGCTTAGACGCTTGATTCTGTTTATCAATTCCTACATGACGGACGAGCCCGAACCATTCACTGGTGGTATCGTCATTGCGTTTGGCATGTTCGTCGTATCCATTGCTCAGACGGCTTGCCAGCACCAACATTTCCAGCGTGCCATGACCGTTGGTATGCAGGTCAAGTCTGCTCTCACGTCATCTATCTATCGTAAGGCTGTCGTTCTCTCCGGCGAGGCAAAGTCACAAAAGTCCACTGGTGATATTGTCAACCTTATGTCGGTCGATGCTCAGCGTCTCCAGGATATTACTCAGAACGGCCAGGTATTGTGGTCTGGTCCTTTCCAGATCTTCCTCTGCTTGTACAGTTTGTATGGATTGCTTGGTAACAGCATGTGGGCTGGCGTTTTTGTCATGGTTGTTATGATTCCCACTAATGGCTTTATTGCGCGCAAGCAACGAGCTTTGCAGAAGGCGCAGATGAAGACCAAGGACTTGCGTACTCGTCTAACGACCGAAATTCTCAACAACATCAAGAGTGTGAAGCTTTATGGATGGGAGAAACCATATATGGACAAGCTTTCGCACGTCCGAAACGATCTAGAACTCGAGAACTTGAAGGTCATGGGTATTTTCTCTGCAATCACAAGTTTCTTGTGGGCGTGCGCTCCATTTCTCGTCTCTTGCTCTACGTTTGGTCTGTTCGTGTACACGGCGTCGACTCCTCTTAGTACCGATATTGTCTTCCCTGCGCTGTCTCTCTTCAATCTGCTCACTTTCCCGCTCGCAATGTTCCCTCAGGCTATCACAGCGCTTGTTGAGTCGTCGGTCGCGGCTAGTCGTCTCCAGGACTTCTTCGTAGCCACCGAGCTTCAGGATGATGCCGTCGACCGAAAAGACGCAGCTACAAACATCGGCGATGAGACGGTTACTATTCGAAACGGTACTTTCTTGTGGGACAATACCAGAAGTCATGCTCCTGCGTTGAAGAACATCAATTTTGTTGCTCGCAAGGGTGAACTGGCTTGTATTGTCGGCCGTGTCGGATCCGGAAAGTCAGGTTTCATGCAAGCTGTTCTTGGTGATTTGTTCAAAGAGCACGGTTCGGTCGTTGTACACGGACGTGTCGCGTATGCGGCGCAGGCCCCCTGGATTATGAACGCAACTGTCAAGGAGAACATTACGTTCGGAGCTCGTTTCCAGGCTGATTTCTACGAGAAGACCGTCAAGGCGTGTGCTTTGATTGAGGATTTTGCCGCGCTTCCTGATGGTGACGAGACGCTTGTGGGTGAGAAGGGTATTTCGCTTTCCGGTGGCCAGAAGGCTCGTCTCAGTTTGGCTCGTGCGGTTTATGCTCGTGCGGATGTTTATGTTTTGGATGATCCTCTTTCTGCTGTTGACCAGCATGTCGGTCGTCATCTGATTGACAACGTCCTGGGCCCTGAAGGTCTGTTGGCTTCAAAAACTCGTATACTGGCTACCAATGCTATCACCGTTTTGTCTCAGGCAAATAGCATTACTATGTTGCGTGACGGTGTAATCGTTGAGCAGGGAACATACGAGGATGTCATGACTTCCAAATCAGAGATCTTCAACTTGATCAAGGAATTCGGCAAGAAGGCAGTCACCGAAGAGGAAGGGAGCGAAGGATCAGTCACTGCCGTTGAGAGTGGCGCGTCTTCCGACGATGAGGCCGCCTTGAAGAAACCGAGTCGTCGTGGTAGTGTCAGCACTCTTCGTCGCGCTAGTACGGCTAGTATCAAGCGTCCGCGTGTCGTTGACGAGGAGAGTCAGAAACGATCGCGTCAGGCCAAGGAGCACAGCGAACAAGGTCAGGTTAAATGGGACGTATATAAGGAATACGCCAAGGCTGCAAATTTAGTTGGTGTTCTTGCGTTTATGATTCTCTTGGTGACATCTCAGGGTGTCTCAGTTTGTAAGTTTGCTTGTCGCTCAATGTTGAAAGATTTGGCTAACCAGATGTAGTGGGCAATGTTTGGCTTGAGCACTGGTCTGAAGTTAACACCGATGCGGGCGAAAATCCCAACACGGGCATGTATCTCGGCGTGTACCTATTCTTTGGTATCTTCGCTTCGGCATTGACGGTTTGCTACACTCTTGTGCTGTTCATTTTCTGCACAATTCAGGCCGCCCGCAAGCTGCACAACCAGATGGCCGAGGCTGTCGTTCGAAGTCCGATGTCGTTCTTTGATACTACTCCTATCGGCCGAGTCATCAACCGTTTCACGACTGATATTTACCGTATCGATGAAGTGTTGACGCGCGTGTTTTCCATGTTCTTCAACAACACGATCCGTGTCTGCTTTACTTTGATTGTTATTTCGTTCACGACACCGGCCTTCATTGTCCTGATCTTGCCATTGACTGGCCTGTATCTGTACTACCAGCGCTTTTACCTCCGCACATCGCGCGAGCTCAAACGTCTTGACTCTGTCTCGCGTTCGCCGATCTATGCGCATTTCCAGGAATCGCTCAGCGGTCTTAGTACTATCCGTGCGTTTCGCCAGATCGACCGGTTCAACAACGTTAACGAGTACCACGTCGACTACAATCTCCGCGCGTATTTCCCGTCCATCAGCGCCAACAGATGGTTGTCCGTTCGTCTCGAATTTATTGGCTCTGTCATCATCTTCGCGGCCGCGGGCCTATCGATCATCAGCGTCTCGTCTGGTCGCGTGCGTGCGGGATTGGTTGGTTTGTCTATGAGTTATGCTCTACAGATTACGCAGTCACTCTCATGGATCGTCCGTATGACTGTCGAAGTGGAAGTCAATACGGTCTCTGTTGAGCGTATCCTGGAGTATTCCCGTCTACCAAGCGAAGCGCCGGCCATCATCCCGAACCGCCGACCGCCTGCCGCGTGGCCAACAGCCGGTGAGCTAGTGTTTGAGCATTACTCCACTCGATACCGACAGGGTCTTGATCTCGTTTTGAAAGACATCAGCTTGCACATCAAGCCGCGCGAGAAAGTTGGCATTGTCGGACGCACAGGCGCGGGTAAGAGTTCACTTACGCTGGCATTGTTCCGCATGATTGAGCCTGTGGAGGGACATATCGATATCGATGCACTGGACACGTCGACCATTGGGCTGAGCGACCTGCGGCACCGGTTGGCGATCATTCCGCAGGATTCGCAGGCGTTCGAAGGTACTATTCGCGACAATCTCGATCCTGCGAACGCGCACGACGACACGGAGCTGTGGGAAGTCCTCGAGCTTTCACACTTGAAGGAACATGTTTCCAAGATGGACGGCGGATTGGGTGCGCGTGTGGCTGAAGGCGGGTCGAACTTATCTGTAGGCCAGCGCCAACTCATGTCGCTTGCCCGCGCGCTTCTGACGCCATCCAAGATTCTCGTGCTGGACGAGGCGACGGCGGCTGTGGATGTGGAGACTGATCAAATCCTGCAAGAAACTATCCGGAAGGAATTCAAAGACCGCACGATTCTTACTATAGCGCACCGACTTAACACGATTATCGACAGTGACAAAATCGTCGTCTTGTCGGCTGGTAAGGTCGCTGAATTTGATAGTCCGGAGAATTTACTTGCGAACCCGAATTCGATGTTCTATTCTCTGTGCAAGCAGGGTGGCTTGGTCGGTTCTGACGAAGCGTCTTCTTCTGCCGCGCCGTCTGAAGTCGGCAAGGAGTAAATTCCGTCACATATGTTAGATCGTTTATTACATAAAATGGGTAGCTTGCCGCTTTTGGTCGTTGATATGCATTTGTATGGTGTGGAACCGCGCGGGACATTTTAGACCGATCAAAGTATCATTAACTCAAGGCTGGAATGCTTCGATGGAAATTAAGTATATGTGTGAAATTTTTTTGTGAGCAGGTTTTTGCTACTTTGTGTTTTTAGCATGTCGCTAGTTGTGTGTTTGAATTGATTTGAACGAGAAAGCTAAAACCGTATATGCATAATTGGATTTTGTCATTTTTTATTGAATCGATTATATAACTCCGAGTGTGCACTTATCAGGCGTATGGCAGTTTTATTGCAATTACCTACATATATATCACATGCCCCAATCCCAAAAAAACCCTACATCGTTATAAATAGACAACCGCTTCGTGACAACGACGAAAGAAAAACCCCAAACAAACAAAGTGCGATATATACAGAGCTAACGAATGCTGGGATTATTGGTCTCTGAACGGATTCTGCGGAGTTGTGGACGCTTCCGACTGCCCCGGCGTTGTTTGTGTTGGCGCGGGAGGTGACGAGGATCCGGCGACAGCGTCTGTTGCGGTTTCCGCGTTCTGTGATTGGACGGGCTGTGACGACGGGGACGGCGATGTAGCAGGAGTAGCATTTGGTACAGTAGAAGCAGTAGGAGTTCTGAAACTGGCGAGAGGCTCAGCAGGCGGCACGGCCAACACGCCGTTACCCAGCGGCATGACATACTGCACAGTCGCTAGCGTGACCCACACGTTGTCTCGTATCTGAATCTGCTGGAGCCCGTTCGCGAACTGGCGGAGCGGAAGTATAGCCCAGCCTTGTGGCAGCTGGAATCCTGGTGGTAGCGCGACTGGCTGTTGCTGAGCATCTTGTTGAGGCGCGGGATGGAAGAAAACTTGCTCTGGTGTCATTCCGTGCGGTAAATGCTCAGATGTCCGATGCGCGGTTGGTTGTGCAGGTCCACTTGCGTGAGGTGGATTAGGCGTGGCGGCCTGTGCATTGTGTGGAGGAACCTGGTCGGGAGCAGGTGCACCTTGCTGAGGCTGCTGTTGCTGTCGGGGTTGTAATGGTTGTGGCTGGGGCCGATTCGGGGTTTCTAGCACAGGCCGCCGACACGTTGGACACCTCTGTTGTCGCTCTAGCCAGCTTCTCAAACAACCAAAGTGCAGAACGTGGCCGCATGGTAGCTTCTTTGGGCGCATGCGTTCGGGCTGTGTGGCAGGTTGGTCGGGCACGCTGACAGGGACGACCATCTCTTCGCGACAAATTATGCATGTCGATTCACGGGCTACTTCTTCCTCTGTGGCATCCGGATACCGATTGTTCATCTGCGAGGTGGCCTGTCTGTACCGCAGGAAATCGCGTATGCGGGTCATGAATGAGCGCATGGTGAGATACACGTCGCGGACGATATGCAGCGGCAGGCCGTAGACAGTCAGAATCAGCAAGAAGAACCCCATATAGATAAACAGCTTGACAAAGTCGGTTACAAGGTCGAGGTAGAACATGAACTCGCCCTTGCGCTCCCACCCGTCTACCTCGTCATTGCTACGAGCGACGATGCGAAGTTCGATTAGACTCAGGATATATCGTCCTGCTGTGGCCATCGCAGTCGTGACCAGGATAGCGAACTCAAATGCGAACATTACCATCATACTGGGACCGCGCGTCAGGATATCGTCCAACGCATATCTGATGAGGTAGATGTCCACCAAATTGAGTAGTGTCAGAGTAACAGTAACGCGCACGTGAAAGATCATCGGTGAAGCAGGCGCGGTTTGCTCCATCTATTTCCAAATCAGCTCATAGTCCCACACATCGTACACATCCATTCCGCTTACGTATTCAACCCGATCAGATGCAAGCCAATGGAATATCTTCAAAAACAGCAGGGTTGTAAACATTACTAGAAACCGCCCATTGAACTCGTCGCGAAATATTGTCATGGCGAGACAAGTCTCCGTAACGGCGTACCATGTTTTCTCGTACAAATGCTCGATCTCGATTACTCGTAGCGAACCAAAGAGGATTGCTTGTACTATGCGGCCAAGGAGGACGGTTATGAAGATCCCTGTGTTGGCCAGAACCTGTTGTTCGCGTGTTAGCTTTCTGACTTTATTCCCGTTGCGATTGGCAGCTCGCGTGAATGTAAAAAACAATGCAACCGATACGTACCATTAGACAGGCATTGCTTTGTGCAAGGTAAACACATGCGGAATAGAAATTCGGCCGCCGCTGGAAGGCGGACAATACGACCGCGGTCGCGAGGACGGTGCTGGTCTAAAAGGCGTAATGTCAGCAACAACAGCTACCAAAAATTCAATTACCAATAGCACGACAATAGAATCCAATGTATCTAATGCCAATAACTGAAATCACTGGACAATATTGCAATGCTTGCCAATACAAGAGGACAGCTATCTGCCTCACCAACAACTACTACGAATCTAACAAATGGAGATACTTACAGCGCCGTACACGGCGAGACGCATATTTAAGCTGAGCACCGTGAATAAATCCTGCCCCTCTCAATCAAAAGCGTCGAAGCACGCGTAGAAACGTGTCGTGAAAATGCTACTACTTGGTCTTTCCAGCCGTTGCGAACAAAGGTAATGTGCCCGGTTTCCCCGACACACATGCGGCGGATGATACTTCGTGGCAAATATGACCATATGCTTGTCCAATGCCACCTGTACAGATAGTTCCAGTTAATCCGGAGTTTTGCGTAGCTATGCCATAAGCGCTACATTTAAGTAACCGTGCAAATATGGGCTAGGGTGAATTTTTCAGGGGCTACTACATTGCATAATCTGACCGATGCGTTGAATGAGCATGACGTCATCGTATTTGGTGGGTTCCCCATTTAGGACGAAAGTAGTGTTTCTCTTCGGTCAAATTTAGATCAAAATCTCAAAGGCCTACGACGGTTAGGCGACGGGAGGTACGCACAGAGATGCGGAGCAAGGCACGCACGCAACCAACCTTGAATGCACGCTCTCAAGGCATGGGTCGATTAGATCCAATATAATGTGCCGATGTTGAATTGAAGATGATGCATCTAATAATCGACGGAGGAAAACCTGGGCACATACGCCTAGCGAGTATGGGGCCAAGATTTTTGCATGGAACCGAATTCTGGGGTAGTGGTGCCGCACTTGTCAGTACCGAGGCACTAAGAGTGCGGGGTTAGGGCCGACGAATAGTGCAGCAAGCTTGTTCAAAATTCTGATGGCTCGGCTTGCGCAGGTCTGAGACTGCCAGCTGCCAATAGCAGAGAACCGGACTAGTTATTCGTACGTTGGAGTGATTTCTTTGTAGTGTGTGTATGCCGGAGCCGCGTGCGGATGACGGCACTGCATGCGCGATGATGGATGGCTCTGCGGCTCATAATAACGGTACCTTTCTTCTTGCCCAGGGTCCGGCTGCACTTGCCACACCGGGGGCCTCGTACCCGCTGCAGCACCGCCTCGACCTTGCACCGCCTTAGCAGCAACGCCACATTCACCACATAGGACAATGCCACAATGATTGGCTATGTACGCATTGTCGTTTTTGATATCAAGCAAACCAGTTCATGATAATCCTTCTAAACATTAGTCAGTAAATCCTGACAGCGTTACGTTTGCGGTGCTTTGCCGGGCCTTTTCGTCGCTGGTGAGGGTAGGTTTCAGCTGCAATATGTGAAAGTTTCGGAATTCTCGACCGAGTACATAGGCATGGTACTTACATAAGACGATTCGACCGCGTGGGGAAGAACGATAAAACGATTCTTATTAGTTGCAAAACTTATTCCAGAAGTCTGGTGGAAAAGACTTTGAGCTATAATTAGAGAAGCACGCCTCGGCGGTAGTCGGGGTCTACAAGTGAACTTAGAATAATTGTATTATTCTATCATAGCGCCATGGTAAAAGTATTGCGCGGTGCGACGTTGAGCCGACATCCTTCCCCAGTCAGGGCGCGGCGCCACCCCCCCCCCCCCCCCTTCCCCCCAAACACCGAGTCGAATGCATTCGCCCACTAAACACGAATCAGCAATTTCAATGGTGTATGAATTCGTGATGGACTTACTTGTTCCGGCATTCTAACCTTTGCGCGCTGCGTGGCCTTATAATGCGGTCGTGCCTGAATGCGAAGACCTTCGTTTGGCCGAGTTCCTCCGCGTTCGATCGCTACGTTCCTAATAATTCCCACAGTAAAATGACGTTTCTCTGCCCGGTCGAGAAGCCGCTTGCCTTTGTACAAGATGCCCTTGGGTTCCTCGACTATACAATTTTGCCGTAACAATTAGTGCCCAATCAGTGCTTGTTCCAAAAACTCTACAATGCTTTGACTCGTCGAGCCGTTGAGCCGCTTGATGCAATGCCAAACAGGAATGTGCGCCAAGCCAGTTTTTGGCACTGAGCAATTTTACTCAAACTTGTTCGATAGAATTAGTATAATTCGTTACTAAATTTAATCATCTGCAATAATATCTACATAAACAATCGGCGAAGTACGATCGTATAAATCTGTTCAGATACGTGGGCGCGAGTACGGTTGATATTTTTGGTGGGGTGACTCCGCTCAGGTGGTTTAAGCTTGAGCCGCCCGTCACCGACAAAGATCTGCTTTCGATTTATCGATGAATATGATGACCGAATAATGCTCTATTTCAGAAAAGGGTCAAGGCGCATTCCAAAATGCAGAGAATTTATAGCGCCTTCCGTTTCGGCTGTGAATCAAGCTCGAAAGACAGGAACGAATTGGAAGGGCGTCGACCGTCGTGAACATCGCCGTTCATGTCACCAGTCGCCGACAATACTTGCGTAGTTATTTCCGTATTCCAAATGTGCTGCGGCAGTGTCTTTAGGTAAGAACCAGTTCAAAACCCGGTTAAGATCTTAGGGTCTCAGTAAACCCTCCCCATACTGCTTCGGTTCCCACCTGAAAGTCTCGAGGAATGTGGCCGAGGCCGGTTGCCAACCAACACAACCTGCAGAACCAACACAACCTGCAGGCACAATACATTACAACTAGAGGAAATTGAGACATCCGGTTCTGTTGTACTTTGCAACCGGACACGAGCCCCAGTCGCCAATCCAGTAAATTCTGCTTCTAAATCCGCTAGAGCCGAAGCAGTCAGCAAAATCCTTGCGCCACAATGCCGCGGCGGCCCCTGAAGTTCTAAGCCTTCACCTGCGCCACTGCTAAATCGTGCCGTTTGCAACGCCTGTCAATTACACAGCAACTAGTGTGGCCGTGACGCCGCACGGCATCATCGCCAGTTGCCGATGCCATATCAACTAATTCAGCCCTTTCAGAGGAATTTTTTAGCGAGGAGCATGATTTATCCACCGTTGCATCCGATACTAGCCATCCTTGCCGTCTTCTGCCCCAGACCAAGGGACGGCGCTGTACCGTGCATGTTGACCGCAGAAGCGAGCTTAGGCTACCAATATGCGAGAACGTTATACCAGCAGGTCATTCTTGAGGGGACCCAATCGAGAATATTCTTGCTCACACACGGGATCTGTGCTGGAGGATAGTGATTTACTTCATACGACATCATACTCGCGTAGTCGCCGACACCTGCACAATTATATGGTGAAGCCGTGAGAGTTATAGTTCGAGGAGAATATCTGTCTGATTCTATCTATATCTCTGCTGCCAAACCGCTCCGTTCCAAATAACGGATAGACCTTGCACGAACGACTCAATCGATACTCGATTCCCCGCGGAACCGAGTATCCACCTCGTGTGGCGGCACCATTGTACTCTATTGTACCAATCGTGGCTGGTGTGGCGTGTCCTCGCGCCGGTCGCCGTATTGTTAGCGTCTGCTGTTCAAACCGAGAAATTACGCATGATTGGCTGCGACTACAATGTGGCCGTAATTTTTAGATCAATATAATAACACGAATTAGATTTAGGATCGCACGTGAAGATAGGCGAGAATCGTAACCAGCAACGTTTCTGGATAATCTCAACGCTTTTGCAATTCGCTTAATGCAAAGCAAGCACCCAGGCTGATTGACTAAATGGAGCATGAGTGTGAAGTCGTCTCACGCTCTTGCTATTTGAGGATTTAGGCATCCGTGGCTGGCATAGCAATGGTAGCTGGTGCCACGAGGACCTTCGTACTCGACGAGATACATCGCTGGCGAGCATCTGACCGTGCCGCAGCTGTACTCTGGACTATAATTGCTCCGGCACGCAGGCCAGTTCCCGTAATTGTCACTAGTATTTAGTGTGCGGGGAGAGATCTGTCGTTACCTCGGAGATCTGCGATCCTGTGTACTGCGCCGAGTCCTCAGTAGCTATGATATCAATGTACGCAGATTAGTTTATTCCCGTACCAGATCAAGATCCAGTTGCAGTCCGCAGCCAGATGGCGCGATCGCAAGGGGTAACAGGTGGCTCAACAGTACAATATAAGCCGGGAATATTCGGATTCCCGCTTCTTTGGCCATCGGCGGCTGATCGACTAAACGTGTTTCCGAAGACCGGAACACTAAATCGTCTTAGTTCGTGAGCGCGTATTGCGTTCATTATACTCCCAAAACTCTTTTGCAAATTGGCTCCCGCCAAGAGGCTCTAGCTCGCTTGCAGGTCCGTCGGCCCCGGGCCGCCGTAGGCGCTTTCGAGTCCAGATGACGATACTGGGATTGTAATCATCAACAATCGTCGGCGATGTCGGAGTCGCTCCTTTGAGCAACGGCGAACTGATTTACCTCGCTCGGCAGTCGGTATCCTCCTCGGGGAATAAAGTGCCACATATTGTGCACTCGTTGTTGTTGGAATACATATATCATCTGTTCGTCCCCACTGAGCCCGCCCAGAGACCTCCTGCTACCAGCTACAGAACATAACCGTGATCAACTAGCTATTCATCGATTCTCCTTAAATGAGCTTCCATTGCAAATCTGGTTCAAACTAACTTTTTCGCTTTGCCGTGCCCCGACACGCCACATCTGATCTGGGTAAGTCTCGCTACACGATTTCTTATATCATATTACAGCCGGCAGCTCTATAATCGTCTATCACGGTAAATGCTATTGTCGTGAGCCTATTGCAGACGGATTGAAAAATTACCGAGTTGTACGCTTACTAACTCTGCATTAAGTTTTTACCCACCCCAAGGAACACAGCCACACGAGGCGCATAGAGCCGCGCGCCACACTGCACTAGGTACGTCCGTACAAGGCTTGTCCCAAGTTCATGTGGCTTGCGAGGTACGACGCCGACATCGCTCGTACTGAGACCATCGTCATTCAACCCCCGCACACCAACCCCACCGCGACGGTCCTAACTATCGCGCTATATTACGGTCCACCTGCCTCGCGCGCGGGGCTTTTGAATCCTGTTCTTCTTGCTCTTAGTTGTTGTGGTGTTCGTCTCCGGCCTCATTTGAACCTTTTCCTTGTCGACAAGTCTGCAGCCATTGTTTGGTCCTCGGCAAGGCCCCTCTGCCGCAATACATCCTTCCCTCAAACCGTTCCTGTCCACTGCCATCTACACATGCACTCATCGTCGCGGTCTACATCTTGTATGTCATAGAAGTCCGCATCTCTAAGCTGTCCCGTCTCAACACGCGGTTATAAGGTACGCAGCTCTGTCACTATATAACACCAACCGCTAACTAATGATATGTCCAGCATATCTTTCCTAATGATTATTATGTCACCACTGCGCCCATCAGGCATCCACAACTTCGTCCCGCACCATATGGCGTCCTCCGCCGACGAGGGAATATCCCTAGCCGACGTCGTCCGGCGGGACCCCCAACTGGCGATCCAGGAGCTCCAGCATCAACAACATATCTACCTCGATATGCTGGCCGCCTCTATCGGCAACACCACGGACATCAACATTATACCGCCTACTCCGATTTCCGACGACAACAACGCGTATTCATTTGGTCATTGCGTACATCAGACACAACCTCAACCTACCCCTCACTTATTGCCGAACTTCATACAACCATCCGAGCCCGTAGAAGCTCCGCACTCACATTCCCTGCAGTCCATAACTGGTGGTTCCTCTCCGCACTCTAGCATAGCCATATCTCGACCACTATCACCAACGTCAGCATTCGACTCGTACCATTTAGAGCATCAGCAGCAGCATCAGCAGCGGCATCAGCAGCAACGACCGCAGCAATCGCATCAACCTCAACCGCAGCAGGACTATCAGTTCGAGCTGTTCGGTGAGACAACAGGAAATTTCCTCTCGTATAATCCTTTCCAGCAAGCACCGCATCAGATCGACACACAACAGCTCCTCGGACCGCCACAAAATTCAAATCAGCAGCATCCAAGCCCAAGTCATTACTTCACAACGGACAGCATGTTCCAGTCTCGGTCACCATCATCTCCAGTTCCTTCTGTTCCAACGACCGCAAGTCCTTCGGACGACGGGTCGTTGATCGCGACGACATGTATTAGCGCACAACCGTCGTACGGGAATGTCATGTCGATGCCGATATACAACGTCGAACCAGTTTCGCCATTGACAACCATACCTTCCGGATCAATAATGTCCGACTTGCAAAGCTTGACAGTGAATGTACCGTCCGCCGGCTCCCAGTGCATAATGTCAGTCCAGCAGCCACAGCCACCACAATCGGATCTCCCATCACATATGCAGACGTTTCCAAATTCGTCATTATTGTCGGCGAAGTCATCATCACCATCCTCATCGTCATCGCCCAGACCGCAAAAGTTAGAAATTCCACAATCTCATAGTCTATCGCAGTATAGTTCAACAGAGAGCGTCGCAGATCCGGGCGATTTCGTCCGTCGCGCGCATTCCGACGTTACAGACATCTCCTCCACAGTTACGAAGCGCTCCCCGGAAGAAAGCAACATCTATCCAGCAGCTACCACAATTCCATCTTCGTCCTATTCCGAAACGACATCCGATGCATCATCTGCTGGTCCAGCAGCAAAGCGCATAGCCGGCCGAAATTCCGTCCCATCTCGGGAAGGCAAACGCCCTTGCACGATCTGCAAGAAATGGTTCAAAAAGCTCGACGATCATCTTTGGACACATTCTCCGGAACCAAGGCCACACAAATGTCGTGCAGGATTCACGGATGGCAAACCCACTTGCCAATACGTCAGCATGGGGTTCGCGCGTGTCGCTGATCGTAATCGGCACGAATTGAAACATTATGACGGCCGCTTCGTGTGTCCGTTTGGAGTCGAGAAATGTCGGATCGGAAATGAACGGTTCGGACGACTAGACACCTTTAAGCGCCATTTGCGCACTGTCCACGGTATCACTCAAACCCCTGCCGCCGCGCACGACGGTAGCAGCGACACTAAGACACCATCTCCGAGCGCAGTAGGACAACTTGGACCAGGTCGAACGCACAGACGACACCGGACCAGGAAAGTCTCAACATCTGACGAGAAGTTAGAATGCTATAACTGTAACAGGAGATACTATGGCGTTGAGACATTTATTGGGCACTTGAATGATTGTACATACGCGTTGATGCATCCGGGAGAAGCCGACGAGAGTGCTGATGTCGGGACTGATGATTCGGATTGATTTTCTCTTCTTTTCCTGTTGGTTCCTTTTCGTTGTGAGATATTTTATGCCTAGATGTATTACTGCTTGGTTATCGGATATTGATCTTATACTAGGTTGTTGGACCACTATCTTGTTTTATCTCTGAATATGGTAATTAACAAAGATTCGGTTCATTCTTGATACCTAACTCACACTACGAGTCGTGATCCTGCCATAAAACACTGAAAACAATCGCGACGGCGATGATGAACGAGAATTATATCAATTCATAAATAGTTAAACAACGGTTATGAAATATTATAGCATATATCGTACCACGACGTTGGACTTCGATACGTCGACGTAAAATAACCTAACCCACAGATACATAATCGGGGCGTTGAATACAGCTACGTTACTCATGTATATACTTATCAAGGTCCATAGGTACACAAGCAATTCTATTCGTACAAGTCCAGCCTATCGTACAAACCACGACACAATTCTTACAACAGTACAAGTACGACAAATATTAATATAAATTATACAAAAACATTGGTACAGCGGCACTCGGCAAGAACAAAGGACAAGAACCATATTCGCCCAACTCCAGTCCCGGTGAATTCATTTTAGCGCAAAACCAACTTAGTTGTCAGGTTATGAAATACATTCTGCATTATTAACAGATGCGATATTTGCTATAGAAGGTGGATGCGACAATTTAATAGTGTCAATGGCCCTCATTTCAACCTGCGCGAGATCAAGCAAAGATTCTTCTCTGGCAACAATTCTTTCCGCGATAGTTATCAATTGATCTAAATCGGTCCTCAGGACTTTCGCAAAATCAAGTTTCTTATACTCCTGTTCGGGCGTGAAATCTTTATTAGGCATTGACTATTAGGCGTTAGCATGTCCGACACATTCGACCTTTGAAAAGGTTTAGTGCTACCTCCAATGCAACCTGGAGCCGTTTCAGTAACGTTGCACCTCTTCGGATCTCTTTCTTCAATGTCCAATACCTGCACATCAACGACACAAGTTCCTTCCGCTTGCGAATACCGTAACGGTTCATCCGCTCGCAAAGTTTCCTGTAGATGACATGTGGGATAATCGGTGCCCCTAGGTTCGTCTTCCAAATAACCTTCGTGCCTTCCTCCTGGTCCTCAAGACCAGCCGCCGAAGCCGTCAAGTTTGACAAGTTCAGCTTGATCCGCGGCAACTCTTGTCTGGGCAGCTCATCCGCGTCGACCTGTGCAGCCACCGAAAGTGCGCTCATTTGCGCATCAGGATACTCCCTACTCCCCAGAGTGGAACCGTAAAAATCTTGCGCCTGGGCAAGCGTCGTTTTCAAAGCGTGCCCATTCCTGTACTCACTAGAACAATGCTTTTCGCAATACGCTTCCAGCAATTCGTACTCCTCGAAACATGCGGCCACGCTGCCCCGCATGTGCAGTTGTAATTGCGCCCGTCGAGCGCACGGTACATGGAAGGCAGTAAAGCAGCTCTTGTTCATGCATTGAATGCAAGCTCCAGTCTTCTGTTTGCATATATAGCATACGAGTTTCCACCGCTGTCGAGGAACACGATCGATACCTTCAACGGGTTCCATGTAGACCGTATTGCCGACGCTAATTTCCGGAAGCCATAGTGCACATACGAGGTGTGCCCAATGACCTCTGTCTGTTTGCTTGAAGGCACCAGACTTATTCGGACAAAATATGCATGACTAAGAAAACAATACTGTATCAGAAATGCATAGACAGCAGTAACAAGAGCAATGGACACTCACCACATTCCGTCGTGGACATGACTGGCATCGTCGACATAACCATTGACCTTCCGGAATAAAGGGCACCCCGTAACAATCCTGATGAACAGCCACATTACACCCATCACAAAACACAATCGCGTTACTATTCTCGCATTCTCCGTCATCGCATATCGCACATTTTGAATCATCGTTTTCGTTCAACGCATCAATTACTGCCGACTTTGTGTTCGGTATCCGCAGCTGAAGAGCGAACCATTCTTTTTCGAGCATAGTCATGACGACTTCAAATAGTAAGCGGGATATTGGTGTCGCAGAATACTTTCGGCGACGTTCTTCGTTGAGTATTATCAAGAACTGGTCGTCTAGAATCAGATGAGTTTATTCCGTTCAACAATGACGAATCCAGAAAGAATAATACATACCTTGTTCATCCATATCGTATTCCACAGTATTTGGATCATCGGGTTCCATATCAATTCTCTCCGATCGAATATACTGCAGCGGAAGTTCGAACCTTTCCCTCGTCAGAGTACCAGCGACATCAGCCATCCCGATTGGCAAATCATCCAAGCCGTCACTGATGACACTTCGGGAACGCTTTATCACTCTAAACACTGGCTTATTCAGCTTATCACTTAAGCCATTCCTGTTAGCCGCGTTCGACGCCTTCAAATTCGCTTGTCGAGGTGGTCTAACGCCATTCTGTGTGTGCCGGGAACTGTATCCGTCAACTTCATCTGCATCTAATAACATCATCTCCACATTCTCGTCAAGGTCAGGATGAAAGTCCTTATATGACCGTTCTTCCCTCGGTTTCTCATCGAGCACGACTCGTGGATATGATGTCGCGGGCGGCGAGCGTGTCCGTGTTCGACGTGATGATGCGCGCGATCCATCGCCATCCACATATTTCTTCCCAGTAGTATATAGGGATCGCGACCTGCGTAATCTTTCTGTCGTAGAATCTGTTTCTGACTGCGAATTTGTCGTGGCATCATTGAGTAGACGTAATCGTAGAAAGGTGCGCGAGGTGGTACTCGTGCTAGTGGCCTCCATTCTGTGGGATTGTCGCGTCAAATAGCTACCTTTTCATGCAAATAGTGCCCGCCTAATGGCAAGTCCATATCACCTTCAATATAATCTGGTACTATTTGAAAATTCTTTGCAATCTGAGATGGTGCTGATGTACAATGTGACCAAAGTCATGTGTGGCATCCTCCTGCTGTCAACTGGCCAAGGTCGTTATGGCGGAGAGCAAACCTGTCTGAGAAAGTGGCTAAACCCATTTAAGCATGTCCAGCTTGTCATCCCCGGGTAACGCATCAGCAAACTTAATGGCCACTTCCAGTTCTATCTATCACGCGTCTCGACAGTTGGCACTCCGCCTTCAAAGACATTTTGAGCTTAAACAATTTTTTTCTGAATGGCGAAGTGGAGCTTGTCAGCCAGCTTGAATTATTACCAACGATCTTTTGGCTCTGGCTTCTTCTTTACCCCCCTTTGCCTCGTTCATAGGTAACGAGGAATCTAATATCTTGCATTTATACGCTCATTTAGTTAGCGATTGACTTTTCGGCATGTACTGTCGCGGAATTGTAGGGAAGGGTGCCGATTGCGCATCGCTAAGGTCCCGTGTGGCCGCCACATCCCGACTGGCATCTTCACGGCATGTGGGAGTGAATTCGATTGCCACTAATACTGGCTTGATTACACGAAAAAGCGTATTACAAAACTTGACTGTTCGACATTCCAGCAGTTCGCAGTCTGCTTCAGTTAGAGGAGTGGAATCCGTTGTGTCGATTCGACTACCGACGATGGCAACATCGCAACTACGGAGATCAGGATTTGCCAGCGCTAATTTCTGTGGTTCACAATCCCTCAGTGGCGAATCCGGTCTCGGTGTACGGTTGTTTCACTCTTCCGGATCCGCTTTTGCCGAAGATCAAAACAATACCCCACGCAAGTCGCCGTACCAAATCTTCGTCGACACCTTCAGAGAGGAGTGGAACAAGTCCAAGGAATTGCAGGATAACATTAAGGCTCTCCAGGATGAGACTGGT
The DNA here is from genome assembly GCF_038497915.1 of Lipomyces doorenjongii. Classification (NCBI taxonomy): domain Eukaryota; kingdom Fungi; phylum Ascomycota; class Lipomycetes; order Lipomycetales; family Lipomycetaceae; genus Lipomyces; species Lipomyces doorenjongii. The sequence continues at coordinate 95,230 of NW_027118093.1, forward strand.
AAAATGTCTGAGAGTGATGCGTATAGAAAGGCCAAGGAAGCGTACGAAAAGGCCAGAGTATGTTTTCCAATATACCCTGCGAGTGCAAGACATGGACTAATATATGCTAGTCTGGTACTTCCGCTGCTTCGTCAAAAACAGCTGAGACCTTCAAGAAGGCGGGTAAAGTTGTTGGAGATGCGGCATCTACGGCCTGGGAATCTCCGATTGTTAAGACCACTAGACAGGCGGTTAACACGACTGCGGAAACGGTCGACAAAGCAACAGCTCCAATCAGGGAGACTAAGATCTATAAAGAGGTCAAGGAAGTTATTGACGATGGAAGCAGTCGCCGATATGGTGGCTTTGAGGAGCGAGAATTACGTCGGAAACGGCGAGCTGAAAGGGAAGCCAGGAGACTTAAGGAACAATTAAGGAGTGGCAACAGTGTGTCAAATAAATCGGCTACCGAGAACCCTGAGTAAGTTTTATTACTAGGCTCTCAGGACTACGTGTCTAACTGTTATATATAGTGCAGGTACAAATGTCGTTGTTCACAAGGATGCGGCTTGGAAGGAATCGTGGGACGACTTCAAGTCGAACTCGAGTCTCTTCCAGTCTCTCAATTCTATCAAGCAGAGGATTGACGAATCGGATAACGCGCTTCTGTCAACATTTCGAGGAATTGCTGATCGGATAGGCGGTTTCTTCGCCGAGACCGAATTTGCTCAAGTCACTCGGATGTTTAGAGACATAGATCCGTCATTCCAGGTGGAGGGCTTCCTGAATGAAGTTAGGGAATACATTTTACCCGAAGTCATTGACGCGTATGTCAAGGGTGATGATGAGGCTCTCAAGCTTTGGCTTTCAGAAGCTCCATATAACATATGGCATGCTTCAGCTAAACAGTTCAGAGAAGCTGGCCTGTATTCGGCTGGTCGCGTGCTTGATATTCGCGGAGTCGATATTGCAAATGCTCGGATATTAGCGCCATCAGACATCCCTGTACTGGTCATTAGCTGCAGAGCGCAGGAAGTTCATATTTATAAGAGCATTAAAACAGGCGAAGTTGCCGCTGGCACTGAAGATCATATTCAACAGAGCACCTACGCGATGGTCATAACGCGTATCAAGGAGGAGATCGATGATCCTGAAACGAAAGGCTGGAGAATATTAGAATTGGTTAGGGGTCAGACTAGAGACTGGATGTAAATGCATATTGTTACATTAGTTGTAAGAAGGGAAACGGCGTTCTTTGTCCTATTACAAACGGGATCGTTGAAGGTTTCTGTTTGATGTATATAGCACAATTTTGTATACAATTCTTCTTACTATCTTACATTGACCTAGTAACTTGTCGTTGGATATTCTTCTAGCTGCTTAGTCCAATCAAAGTTGGCCCACATTTGTCGAAATCCTTTTAACCTTGGATCAATTTCTCGCTTCCAACGAGATTGTCTCTTGATCACATCTGGCTCCAGGTCCAGCATTCCGCCAATTACCTCCCTAGCAAATAAGTCACCTTTCGGCCAGCGATCTGGATCTTCTACTACGTGGCCATATCCACCATCAATGGTGAACCAAACGTGAAAATACGACACTTCTTTCACGAGACTCTGTCTAAATGCTCGTTTACCCAAACCCCCTTTCGTTGCACGCTCAAGTGTGTTGATAACCTTCTTATGCGAGCTCCATTCTTCGTCTGAAGACAACATCGCTTCACGGAAGTAGGCGGATGCTGTTTCTGCTAATTCGGATGGTAATGGTACTGCCTCGATAGACGCATGGCGACGACGACCTGGCGAGGCCGCGTTTTCATAAAATATGACGCCCCGGTTTTGTGAGTAGTACATTCGCGCTAGTGATTTCATAAAATTCTGTAGGTCCTGTTAGAGCCATTGCTGCTCGCATCAATAAAACGGATTCAGACTTACCCGAATCTCTTCCCATTCATCGTCATCGCATTCTAATGTACATCTCCTGTGTGAGATGGGAACAATACTGGCCGCTCCAGGACTAAGTTGTGGCATTGTTGGCAGAGACAAGTACACACGAGTACCTGTACATACGACAGGCGCAATTGGTAGCGAATACTCGGACTGGCATAGTGGGCATGAATCAAGAATGCTATTCATCCGACGGACCTCATCGATAGCCATATTTTTCAGGTCGATTTGGTTACGCTGAATTCTCTGCGCTAGTTTATCCGCATTTTCATCCATGTAATCCAAATCATCCTTAAACTTCTTGTCGCGTCCTATCCTGTCCGCAAACAAGCGACCTTCACTTCCAAGAGCAAGACCTCTTGTTCGCTTCTCCTCAGCGACCATATCGGCAATTGTCATCTCATCTTCTGTCTTGTTGGGTGCATTCACGACACCACGCGTGTCCATTAATGATAAGACCTCAACTCTATCACCGGAATCTACCGCCCCAGGAACTTTTTTTCCAGTGGCCATCGCCATGGCCTCGTTGTATTCTTTTTCCATCTGATCTGCGTTCGGATCTCGTCGTAATTTCGCTTTGAGATATGCTGCCTTCATCTTATTGAGTTTGGTCTCGTCAATTTCGGTTGCCACTTCCTTTCGGGCATCATGCAGTTGTGATTGATTCGTTCTTGCATTTTCAGCCGATGCAGATCCACTGATTGAGCGTAGAGCCCGCTCCAACTGGGGCTCTGATGCGGGCGCCGACGGAGCAGCAGAAGTGGACTTCACGAAGTATGAGTCATTTGCTGATCGCGGCTTTCTGTCCAGTATGGTCTTTTTCTGTCGGTCATGCTCACCTGCAAGTGAACCAAAATCAAATTCGCCAGACTGGCTATCTGAAGTCTTGGCATTGGATCCCAGCATCCACGAATCTCGCAGTGATTGATGAGGAGTTGGAGCAGGTGGTGCTTCATTCGCAACGACCCACTCGCCTTCGTCATCACTCGAACCGCTCTCAATAGTACTACTCTCATCTTCTCTATCATATTTTTCCTTGCGAGTTTGTCGGGAGATCTTTTCTAAATCATCATCATCGTCGTCGTCGTTGTTCTCGTCGACGTACCGGAGTGCTCGCTTCCTAGGCCGCGCGTATTCCTCATCGTCACATTTGCTACTTCGATTACTCCGTGAAATATTATCGTAGCTGTCAGATTGTCCAATATTATGACTAGTACTGTCATGACTATATTTAGACGATTGATAGCGCGATGATCTTTGTGAAGTGCTGCCTTCATCATGCCGAGACGATTCGTGCCGATGCGACTTGTGATGTTTGTGCGAATTGTTGGACGAGGTTCGCCGAGATGAGGATATCCGATCAGCCATTTGATTATAGTTATGTGATTTGACTGGGCCTCATGTGTGGAGTCGTCTAATTCTCATTGATTTGTGGAGGCTTTCACAATGGTGGCAGATTATGTAGGGCGTACTCCCGCCACGGCCAAAGTTTAATTAGATTTCGCGCTGAAGCATTTCAAGGGCCGACAATCAATTGTCATCACCTTGCAACCTGAGAGGACGAAGCAAATAGTCAACAATGTCAAAATACTGGTGTAAACCATGCAAGACTGTAAGTTGTCTAACTTTAGGTAAATTAGATTACGGCTAACACTTGTCTAGTTCGTATTAGATACCAAGCTGGGGCGATCACAACATGAAGCCTCTGTACGGCATAAGTCCTCTATGGACCGTACTCTACGAGACCTTCACCGACAAAAGGTACAAGCAGAAAGAAGCGAGCGAGATGCGAAGCGAATATTGGAGAGTATAGAGCGATCGGTAAGCGGAGCTTCCTCAAAGACATCAACACCAGCGGTTGCCACTAAACCGGGGATTGGACCAGCCCGACAGACCGTACCGACAGTTAACTCTGTCTCAGTGGCAAAGAGCAGTTCTGTGTCTGGCCCGCCGATATATAAATCGAGTCTTTCAACTTCTAAGTCTGCTGGTTCATATGGTTCGAGGATATTAGGTGGAAGCCATGAGAAGTCCAAGGTGAATACAAACCGAATTACCAAGCCTGGATCTGGCGGAAGTGGTTCGTCAGGGCAGCTGTTCAGTAATGGAAGCAAAAATGCCATCAAGAGGTAGAAGATTTGAACAAATGAAGGCAAGAAATAGCTGTGTATCCATCCGCAGAACAAGGTGCAATGCGCATGACGTTGACGGCATTGCATTCATTTGGTTTGGTTGATCATTATCAAGTATTTCTTAAGTCACACGGGAAAGTGGATGATCAACTGATTATCATATGGGAGCCAATGTGCAAGTTTGGAAATTCTAGTTCAATTACAGTTAATCAGGGTAATTATATAATGAAACTGGCGTTACTTGGGTCATTAGCAAATTAGTTCTCTCTTAAATACAGGTGGATTTCACCGACTAAACATCCGACGCGTTGCGGCTTAAAATATTGTTCCTAGCAACTATATTTTGCACGATAACCCAGTTATCGTTATCAGGAAAATCCATAATCAGAATACCACATCGGCCTTTCGTTTTCTTCAAGGCGTCGTCGACTCCGGATCTCACAGCTTTTGCGACATCCTTTGGCCAACAGTATGGATTCCAGAAGTTCGAGGCAGTCGTGAAGTTTACAAAAAGAGTATTCGAACTCATTTGCGACGCGCGCATCATGTGCAATTCGACGTACAGCGCCTTCTCCTTGATCGCATTCGAAGTACGAAGTTCGCAGAAATCCTGCACTGCGAGCAGTTGACCATTAACTGTATCCTCTCCAGTTGTGTTATATCGCCATGATGACGCGGGAAACCCGAAGGTATCCCGTTTGTCATCAGGACAGCCGAATCGTCGGAACAAAATGGCTTTTCCGCGAGCTTCCCCGAGTTGTGGAATACGAGGCTCTAAAAACCATTTATGTTGCGCCTGCTGAATGTATCCATCCCACAGCATCGCAGATAGTTCATTGGGTGCCCATGAGAACGGGCCCTCGTTCTTCAGTGACACAATAATCGTTTCGCCAGGATGTGCCGAAAGAAATTCGAAGACGATGCCTAAAACTCGTGATAACTTGACTGGATGCAATAAAGCGACCGGGAAAGCGCCGTGGACGACTTGTAGGTCATTTCCAAAACTGGTGCAAAATGTGGTGTACGGCTTGGACAATCGTAAATCCAAAAACCTGATTCCGTTATCAAGCTGCTTCTTGATTGACGCTCTTTGACATCGGACTGAAGGAACTGAACAGTAGTTAGAATCACCAATGAAGCCATCAAGTCGAGCAAAAATAAAATCTTACATGAAAGATGGTGGGCAGCAGAATTATGAGTTCCCGGAATAGAAAGTGCCGAGAGAGACACTGAATCTTCAAAAACGGACATCCATTCCGCAAGCGAATGATTTGATGTTAGGGGAACAGGACACATGTGACGGATGAACAGTTAGTGGATTATGCTGCAAGGCCCGAGACAATGGAGTCCGGCGTCGTGCAGTACATAAATTGTCCCCGGTGCAAGTGTAATTTTCTGAGGCAGACGAGTAGAATTAGAGGCTTATAAACAGATTGCACCGGATGACATGGTAATGTCGTAACTACTACGACTTCCACGTCTATAACGAATATTAGTACTGCTGCCACATACCAATTCGTTACATCGCCCCTGCGAAGACGGGATTGGGAAGGGACGTGCGGCGTTGGAGTGATGTTTCTCCATTCCGCCATGGTCGATCAGATTAGAGACACGAGCGATATTGGATCCTTCGACGAAACGCGCAAGGCACACCTAGCCGTACATCACGATCGCACCAGGTGGAATCATCTCTGATACAGCGACGATAGTCAGTAGTCTTGCTCTCAGACAGTTTAAATCCGGTAGCTCTCTCAAGTTGATGGCTACCTTTCTGCGTCACCAATGTACGATAGGCGATGTGGAAACGCAATCGCTACGCATGCTTCTAGTATATGTCCGAATACCGGAATCTGGAGCTGTAATTAGATGTGATGAAAGATGCTACTCTCTATCTATAGGACAATAAACAGTTATGATTCAAGGACTAATGAATCTGGCGGAAGCATGATAAAGCCATTCGTCAATCAAGAATTAACCAGTAAATCTCCGAATTTTCGAACAGGCCAACTTGTGATAAAGCGTGTTATTTATCCAATCTTCGTTCTTTCACTGCACGATTGTTTATTCTTTCTTTAAAGCTGACCATTGATCTCTTCAGCTCACAACCGTCGCCGACTCGTAAGTTTTGGCTGCTTCAACATCTGCTTCAGTTATGCACAGTTAGTAAGGTTTAGTGTTATCGAAGACGTTTCAATTTTTTCAAACTTGAGTCGGCAGGATGCTGCCAGCTACCTATGGGCTGTGATCCTGACAGCCGGTTTCGCATAGTGGTTTACGTTTTTATGTTCGACAATCAATTCAGCGTCTGATCATATTATTCTTTTGACGAGACATAGACTTCCATTAATATTCGGTCATATGTTAGTTTAACATATTCCATTCTCGCGCGCGAGGTTGCTTGTGAACCAATGCATACATGACCTACCGTATTATCATGCATTATTTAAACACACTCGGCTCTAAATTCAAAGATCTTGAGAGAAGGTTGACTGATGATGCTCAGATGCTTGGATATGCGTACTGGATAGAATGCAGAGGGGTGGATTAATGGACCATAGTCCTTTCTGCTGATATCGATTGTGTGGTCTTCTGGGATAATCTAAACTGTCAACTCTCGAGTCGAATTTACTCGTTGCAAATTCCACTCATAAATGTGAATATGTTCGACTTCAAACTGCTGCTAAATAGACATATCGGCAAGCGTTACGTAGGAGGTTTTGACCCTTCGTTGGCATAACTACGATAGGTCGTATATAAAACAGGTCACATTCCACCGGAACTTGTAGCGGTGGTTCGTTACTTCCGAGGGTTAGCTCACAGGCAGTCGATGCCGTGATAGAGCAAACGGACCTGAATCTGTGGGTACTTTCTCGAGATCTGTAGGGATTGAACCGTAGCGGACAGAGCGTCGTCTGCTGGAGGGTCTGTACGACGTGCATTGATGATTCGTGGCCGGTTGTGGTCTCACTATGAAATCAGGTGTGCTGGCAACACCCTTCAGAATTTGTTAATAGAAAGTGGTTATTAGAATAATGTGAAAGAGCAGAATATAAACCAAATTGGAGTGCAATTATGGAATGCCTCTATTCTGTTTGACAGCTCGAGTCAAAAGAGTATCGCCGTCACTTTAGAACTTAGCATACTCGGACCTGGACCGTTAATCCCGAAATTGACCGAAAGCAACTGATCTAGATCAACGCTATCGTAACCAACTGCAGATTCATCCGGTGATGATTGTTGTGTTTTCGTTGAACTTTATGTGCAGACCAACACTTCAGGATCAGGCCACTTCCGATGTTGACCATCATAACCCAATTTAACTAGTCCTTATGTCAAACTCGTCGATGAACTTCGCAACTACCTCGGCAAAATGACGTGATACTGCGCTATCTTCTTGTTTATATGAAGTATCCTGAGTACAATATAAACAACGCTGGAGGATGTGGCCTTCATCTGCCAACAGTCTTGACACTCTCATGACATCTGACGTCATAGTCGTTATCGATTTTCCCTGTTTACTGGTCCCAACGAGTGGCGTATTGATTGTCCTTGACAGATTTATACTCTTTTTTTCACGAAATTTTTTGTTAGCAATGCCAATGATCTATCAATAACGAGCAATTAGATTCAATATCACGCGAGCGCACTGAAGAGCTTCAATTCTGGCATCTGGGCACCACGACTGCATGCAGCATTCACGCGGCAGTCGCACTATCACATTCACAGTATACACACGCGACCGTACAGAGTGGGTCATAATTGGTAGTCGGCTTATTAGACGGCACCGGATTTCGAACAGAATGCTGAGATCCGATATCATCCTGTATGCCAGATGGCAACCGGAGACAAGCCTCAACTCACGCTACGCACCTGAGGCGCTTTGCGTCGGTCGTGTGTATACCTCTACTCCCCGGGGGCTTCAGGTGAAGACGCGAGCAACCAGTTATTTACGCGTCAAATAAGCAACCTTGCTAGTCCCAACCGCGTAATCCGATTACCCGGTGTGGAAAATCGTCCTCGATTACTGCAGATTGGAATGCTATGCAGGCCTTACCAAATGAACACCGCGTCGCTTCTATGGTAAACTTAAATTTGTGTCTCGCTGAATCCAGGGACGACGTACCACGAAAAGGTACCCCTACCCCTACTTAAGCGGCGCATTTAGTCAAGGCCAGCCAAAGGGAATATATTATACTTCTCCGAGGCAGCGGTCTTCTCTATCTTCCACTGACGACCGTAATCGCTTGACATTCGCGCGTCTTGTGAAGGATTCCAGCTATCTTGTAGTGAATCTGAGAAAGGCAAGATCGAAAATTAGGGTTGCCACTAATTTGAGTGCCGTGCGCCACGGGCACATGGTCGCAGGAGTTGAGCAGAGTTTTCGCGTCATCCTTTCTTGGGAAGGGGAAAAAACCCAAGAAATATGGTTGCGACGGCGTCGAGTTTGGTAGGAACCGAATGTAGCCTTACAAAAGTACCATAAGGTCGTCGAGCCAGCAGGGTGCATCTTGTTTCGCTGGGAAGGGCGGTAGGATGCGTGTACCACAGATTCGTACCGGTTTTGCCACGGAATACAGCGAACACTGTTCATCTAGATCTGCAATATGGTGCTGGTGGCTCGAATCTTTGGATCTGGGCGGCGGATCTTTGCATGGTGACCACTCGCCGGTCTCTCGGGTGGCAACTTAACAACCGCCTTGTGTGCAGCACTCGACCAATAGTAATAATCTTATTATGATGTGTAAGCCTATGGACAAAGCATGCTACTACTTTGCAAATTCTCGGATAGCATCTGTAGTCATGTAGTGTAACCGGGTATTCTGTGCATCCAAGGGAGAAGATTGGTCCTTCACAGTACGGGAAAGTTGACGTAGCCACGGCCACACGCCGCCCACAGCCCCACGTTCACAATATTATTAATTCTGGAGAATGGATTGGGATGTGGCCTGTCTGTTATGGTTTAGATGTAGAATAATGAAATGACGGACTGCCAGTAGTTTCCGAGGAGAAGGAAACTATCACGGACATGGAGAGGGCAGCTAAGGCTGGTAGCAAGGGTCCAAGATCTCATTTGCCGTGCAAGCTACCAGGAGGGACCATTGCTTGCGCAAATGTGGAAACCGAGACCTATCCGAGCACCTACCTATGTGGCAACTTTAAGTAAACATCATCAAGGTTCATTCATTTGTACATAGCCAGTTGAGAAATTTCAGCAACTTGCCATACAGATATTAAATCTTAAAAGTTGGGGGGTTCCAGGTAGGCATGGTAGGCATGTTGTACTCTATGGTACGATTGCGAATGCGCGCTGTGAATTGTGTACACCGGTCGTAAAGCGAATTCGATCCCTGTATAGAAATATATCCGGCAAACTGCGTAGCACAATTGGAAGTGATGCGTCCAAATGAGATTCGGCCCGTCAGCATCTCTCGCGGCCTACTTCTTAATATTCCAGTACATCTCGGATGGGCCACATTAATATAATTTGCTCAACCCAGACTTGACCATTGACTTCTCGAGTGGGGTCCGTACAGGAACACTCGCCAGGTAGATGAACATGCGGGGCTCGAGTTTACCGGCGGCGACGAAGTTCGCCACTCGGGATATGCAATTTGTATAGGCATGCACACTGCCGCCGTTGTCATCACCATAGTGTACTTTCCATGGATAGTCATCAGGACTTTTTTCGCTTCTGTTTGCTGTCGCTGTTTACATTTTGGTAAGGAATTGCTGCATCCGATAGGCCACCCCGGCCCCTCCATTTACAGCCGCAGCCACCTGAGCGATAACGGTGACGCATTAGGATGCTTTGGAAGCACCTTCGCATTTGTCTACGTTCTACATATCTGCATCATAATTTGACTGTTTTGGCCATGAGCCCGTACATCCATTGTCCGGTCTAGTGGAGCGGTGCCAACCAGATACGACAGCTGGTACAGCAAGTAGGCACATTGTACCCTAACCCACAGTCTCTCGCTTCGCGGATTTACTGTTGTCGGCCAGTCTCAGGCGTCAAGCGTCCTGAACCAGGGACTACGCATTGCTGTGGCAAAGCGAAGCTGTTCCGAATACTGTCCACATTGGATGCCACGTCGTAAGCTAACTACAGGTCACTGCCGAAGCTCATCTGCAGATTTGTGAAGACCGATGATAGTATTTGTGGCAACTGTGGTAACTGATAGCTAGGGCAAACTTACACTATGCTGTGTTTGGTTAGACTAGATGTGGTACCGTAAAAGGCAAGATCCCAAAGGCCGACACTGGATGCCCAAACCCTTTCGGTTACACCCACAACTTCTCTCATAGAAAGTTTGGTGGGCTTCAAACAACTTCTCTTATTGCAATGGGCCGGATTTATTGGCAGGGGGGATTATTTAACGACACACCACATGTCGGGTGCGTATCCGATGGTTGTGGTGGTAGCGATTATCGACATGCTATACTGCGTGCACAGCGTAGAACACAATGAACGCTACCGTCCCAGAACCACTGCAGGTCCCGTAGACCCACGACGTCGGGCGCGCGCCGACATCTTTTCGCTGAGGACGCGCGTGCTATTCCTATAGCCTCAAGAATATTACGAAGAATATACAAAGGAAATGATATCCAGTGAAGTGATTGACTGTGTTTCAACATAATGAGACAAATAGATCCAACGAAACGCACGGAATTGTGACAAGTTGGACGCAAGCGATGATCGCGCTACTTGTAGTAAAAATTGAGACAGAGAGCCGTGGGTGTCTCAAGCCCCCCGTCCCCTCGTGTACGGGCAATCCAAAACATGCTGCTGCTTCGTGAAAATTTGACACCAGCTGCAGCAGTATCTCGGAGTCGGGGAGTGGCGGGGCATCCGCGGGACATGCTCGAGGCAGAAGGGAAGATTCGTGCATTGATTGTGGTCTCGACGATTGTCTCGGAAATAAACATACTGCATTTGATATGAAGTTGGTAAGACCGTGGATTACAAGCCCACTTATCACTGTATTTCTCCTAGCGAATAAAGGATATATAGATGTAAGACCACCGTAGATCTGATACTGGCAAAGTTGACATTTAGCAAGTATGTACTGGGCGATAGTCCGAGTGATTCAAAAAGCTGGATCATGAATGACATTAACCCAACCATAAGCTAGTAATTTCATTTGAGGGGACGAGAGATTTCGCTCGCGCTAACAATAAATAAGCTTCATAGAATGCAGGCCACATGTCCAAATCCGGCCTGTCGTCAAGTGGCGGCCTACACTAAGATCGAAAGTTTGAGCTAGTTGGTAGTGACCTGCTTGCCTTGTGCTTCTGCGTATCCGTGACAGCCGGAAAAGAACACAGGGATGAGCAGGCGTGCTTGCATGCACAAGTGGACTAAGTGGACGTGCAGCATTGACGGACATTACCACTATATTCGTCGATTTAATCCAGACTTAGCCCGAATTGTAGTAGACAAGGGTCCGCGGAACTCAGTTAAGCTCGGACCTAGCTGTGTTGCAAAAAATTGCAATAATTTCTAGCAGCTACATCAGATTTTCCGATGCATGTAAAAACCTGGAGGCATGATTAGATGAGCTGCCAATCTGCCGTTCCTAGATCTCGCATAGCCAACGTCGCCAAGTAAAGCGGGTCCTATGAAGCACAAGTGAAGGTGAACACACATACACTACAGGTAACTGGTTATGTCCTAGTAGATATTCGGCATGCGTCTAGAAGTCATGAAATATATGACGCATCTTTAGTAAGTCCCATCCAAGGTGTGACCGTAAGTAGGTAGTAACAAAGGTGACAATTCCAACTAAACAATGTGGGACTGTTGCCATATCGGGCAAAGCGCGAGAGAGCGCCCACCTCGCATCACGCCACGTGCTAGGCTGGAAGTTGTCGACCCTTTTCCTCCTGCAAGCCAAATTCGCATTAGACGTGTCGCCTGCAGCACTTTGGTTAACTTGTTATAGATAGGTGGGCCATCATCTACTGCAGAACCAACTTTTGACATCAGCTCCCAGATGACTTACTGTAGTAATTTTTAGTCAGCCGGGAAAGCGCAGAAGTTTCCGGATTGGAACTATACTTGGCGTGGAATACCTCGCTTCGGTGGTACTCCGCTTGATACAAGTTAGTGCTGCACAATGCACCTTGGGAGTTACCAGGGAAAAGAGCGAATTCAGTCGCTCCGAGACGGTACATGTTTTGGTATCTTCGACCACGTTTCACAGGGGCACACAAGACACGTGGACATTATTACATCTTCATCATACACGTGACAAAATCAATCCCAAAACCGGACCGCCCTGCAGGAATGTATGTCTACTAGCATTCGTTAAGAACGTTTGAGTAAACCGCATCGTTGCGCTCACCATTCGATCGCCGGCCATTACGAGGGGAATTCCAATTTCATATTCTGCGGTGCCGTCGGCTGTCAAGTGTGGATTACTGGCGAGCGGCCCACGACGCGGTTTAGTTGTGTCCCGACATATATTGGCAAGCTAATTCGGCAATTTTCCGAGACTGAATCCGATGAGTGCTCGGGGCGTTCTTTTGGAGCGAGCCACGGCTCTATTTGCATTAAGCGGGAGATTCCGCACCGGTACCTAAATTAGCGTATCCAAAGATCCAGCGCTGCGCGACTTTGCCGCCCAACTCGATGCGGTACACCCAACGCCACTGTCCACTTGTCTGACGCGGATGCTCCCTCCAGCTAGGTGCGGAGTGCTTTCTCTGAAGGATGGGCCAAAGCCGGTCCAATCCGCACGGAGGCGACGAGCTCCAATCTTGTATGTTGGCTCGTCGCCAATTGTGCGTCTCCTGTACTCTCGTGGCCGCTCCGGAGTCAATATCAACCCTCTGAAGGCTGAACACATGTCGAGCTGCAGTACCATGTGCGCTTAGCCAACCGTCTTGCGCTGACGTACCTAAGTGGAGGTACGCTAGCAATTCACTTTACGGTTCTGCACAAATGACTCGCCTCGGTCTCCATCGGAAGGCGTTGCCCTTAACCACTTATGTGACGATGGTGGCTTGTTGAGATTCTATCAATCTAGATAGCCTATTGATATGCAGCGGGCCGTCGTCAAGGTGTGTACAAATTTGAGGTTATTGAGTTCTGAAGGCGTCCCAGCATACATAACGTTCACACAGCAGCTATCACGTTCACATCTTACTCATAGCCATATTATTGTTTCACTCATCTGCGACGTTTCTTTTGTTTTCAGGCACAAGCGAAGCAAAAACCGATGTGCTTTTTACTGCACTGCGGCACACGTCAGAATCTGTTTTCGTTCGAGAGCCGCCTGTCCGACTATCATTCATAGTTGCTTTTTGGATCTGAGATGTGTCACTTAGCAGATGATTGGCTCAAGGGACTACGGCTAGATCACATGCGTGATCGACTTCTGAGACGGTGAATACACTAAAAGAATTATTTTTTTTCCACTGGCGAGCGCAGATCAACATCGGCATGCTCATGTTCTCGCTACGGCGGACGATCTGCAACATCTACCCACCGGTGGAAGGGACAGAATCGGCTTGGGCTGTTGCTGACATGTGAAGCTGATTTGATGTCGGGCTCGGTCGTTAAGTCCAGCACTGGGCATCCTCGCGTAAGAAATTGTCCGATCTGGTCCAGCACCACGGTAGAGGAGACATCTTATCGGCGACAGCGGCAGCATATGATACAATTCCTCGCATATATTGTCCTCAGAATTGAAATGAATATAGACACATGCCATAACTGTGAATGTCTGTCACCGAAGATCTGACATTGATGATATAGACGTAAAGTTATGCATGTATATACCACAGCGGAGACCACAAAATTACGGAGATTTGTATATCATTACATGGAGCTAGATTATCCTGTCCTGCAAAGAGATTCGCGGGTTATACACTTCCTGGTGTCGCAGGTAAAAATAATAGTCGGCAGTGGCCATGCGACGGTATTGGAAGTAAGCGTCTGCCTGATTGTGCCTTAGCTTTCCACAGCCGGTATTCAGTTGCCCGCCCATGCATGCCCACAGTAGGTTCGTTCGCACGGGACAGGAGCTGCCGGCCCGTGAGCTTATTGTGGCGACTTGCTAGCCAGTCGCCCTGATGGGAATGACAGGATCCCTAGTGCCAGGGGTGCCAGACCCCTTGCAAAATGTAAGGGATAGGGTCCCGCAAAGGAAGCAGAGAGCCACTGTGCTGGGAACTGGACGTTACTTAAGGGTACGAGTCCAGGGTAGTGCGGAAGATTCCACGCGGTTGCATACGGCCGTGCGTGAGTGCGAGCGCGCGTGCATGAGTGCGTGCGTACCTCGTGCCTGCCATAAGCTTAACGGTCAAGCAAGGTATGCGGAAATGCAGAATGACGCAACTCCCCGACCGAGACTTGTCTCTCGTCTAAACAAATCGATACCGCCAAAACTCTATCTCGGTACGCCCCCCATGAAAGTCGTACCTCTCGATTGCCTAACCGACAGTCGGATCTTTCCAACCTGCAGAACCCGGATATCTCTTGTGTATATCACTCCATCTTGCGCCGTCTATAATCTCTTGCTGTTCCCTATGCCTCTTCCTCCCAAAAAACACGTCTAGCGGTCTTACCGTCCACCCATCTTGTCTTTTGAATATACATCATCATTACTATGGATTTGAAAGCTATTGTCTCGCCGTATGTTGCTTCTAGTTCTCTTTGCCTTCGTTCGCGATACAGCTTACTAACAGCCTGGTGATTAGTGAATCGACGCCTCATGATGACGCAGCCTCGCACGCCAGCATGTCCGATGGCTCGGTCTTTCGTCCTGCGAGTGAGCTTACTGCCAACATACCATACTCTTCGTCCCCGTTGTCTCCAGACGCTACTGGCTCGTCTGCCCTCACTTCACCTAAGCTTTCTCCCCTACTCGAAGAGTTTCCTGCCTATGCGACAACGAAGCCTGACTTCGACAAACGCTCTCTATCTGCTCCTTCCATCTCGTCTCGGTCCCATGACGGAAGGGTAGATACTCACTCCGCAAGGTCTGGTTCGATTCCTCCTTCCACCAAGTCACCAGGTTCGAACAGGCGATTTGCCCACATCCTATCCGAACAGCGGCGGCGAGAGAACATCAATGGTGGCTTCCTCGAACTTAAAGGCAGCATTCCGCAGTGCCAAGGCACGCAGGACTCGAAAGCAGTCATCCTACAGAAGGCGGTCCTTTATATCTCCTCTCTTGAGTCAGAATTAACTCGCGTCAAAAGTGAATTGTATGCCTGTCAGCAGCAGTTTGCACAGCAGCCCGTGGTTCCACAACGACAGCAACAGCCTAGTCCTGGGCATTCTGACTTGGACCTGTCTGGGGCGCCTCCTGCTCCAGCTCCTCCAAGGATGTCGTCGCTTCCACCTCCTCCACCGCCTCAGATGTATGTCCATGCTTCTCCACCAGTGGCTTCCTTGCCGCCACCGCCTCCTCTTACTCCACTTAGTCACCCGGTTGCGTATCCCTATATGCCTGCGGGCCCGTACTATCCTTCCTACCCAGCTCAGCACCACGTGTATGCTGTGCCGATGCCGCCGCGAATGACCGCCTCGTGGAAAGTACCCAGTGCGGTTTGACCCCAGTTACATTTGTAACGGAAGTTTTTTATAGAGTGTACAATCTTGTATTTCTAGACGATCTGGTGCAGGTGCACGCATGTATAATATTGGTTAATTACGGTCTCGGATGTTCGTTGTCAGGTCGCATCAGTCTATCGTCTGAGCTTTGAGCGTGAGTCACTATCTAGAGTAACTGAACGGTACAAAGTGGTGGACCGCCTTCTTTGCTTACTCAGATATTTTGTATTATATTCTTGGTGTTAAGTTTCATCGGTTTGGGCGTAATTCGTGATCGTATTTGTTGGGTTATGATGTAATTGATGTCTAGGTGTTTCACCTAAAATATATTTAACTATAGTGTATGGTATTGGTCATTACAACACATAGTGTCGGTCAGCCTCGTGCTGATGAAGAATTGAGCTGTCCATATTCGCCCAGAACACCGCCATCAATAACACCAGCCACCTTATCCACTGTACGGTTTGTTCTCAATAATGTATCTCATCACACCATGGGGTACGATATAACTCAGCGTCAGTCCTTCGGTACTCTTGAGTCAGAAAAGAGTCAGCACATTGTTTGACAATTCACAAGACGTCAGGCTGACATCTATCCAGCCAGCAAAGTTCGAACCGCGAACCTCGCACGCTCCACAGATGGCCCTGCAATCATTAAAAAAAACTGCATGCGTACCTTTCCATGTTTCGACGCATCTCTAGCCGCGGTCGAGCTCACGATTGCGAGATCCAGTTTTTGGGGCTCATTGGTCACGTCGCTAGCTGGATGACATATCGGATCTGCGTAAGACAACAGCCATATCCGATCCGCCCAGAGCCGCGGTATATCCGTCCGTCTTCCGGCCCTGATATCTTCGACGAATCGTACCTGTTCTGCTGCCGTTCCCCACTTAGGGTTGTCACGGATATAGCAGACGATTTTGCAGCGCGTCATGAAGTCGCCGAGTGCGTCTTTGAGGGTTTGACCGGGATAGTACCTGTTTATTGTACTTAGTAACAATGGTTCACAGTCATAATTTTGCCAACGACCAACTCACTTCCCGTCAAGCAGACGTATCAATGTGTCGTAGCCTGTGAGATAGACCTGCTCCTCCACACCCGGAAACATGTGAAACACAGCCTCTGCTTTATCGACAAACCGAGGATACTTGGTGATACCTACGGCGATATTCACTTTGCCAATCCGACAGCTTGCGGCTTTTCCAATTTCCAAACTAAATTGCTCCATCATCGACAGCCTGTCGGCTAGGGCCGCCGGTGCGGTCGCTTTGTCTGCGTTTTGCACAGCAAGAAGTAGTAAAACGTTGGCTTCTGCCGTCTCAGAACGAGGAATAAATGCGGGATGGGTGATCGTACGGCTTATTAGCTCAAGATGGGCAAGTGTTGGAGGATTGAATGATGAATCGAACACTGGTAAAAAGTTAAAAACCTGATCAGCGTTGTGCCATGCGGATCAATGGGGGTTCCGGTTACCACGAACCTATGAGGGATTCGACTTTGCACGTTGGCGACGTTAGAAATGAAGATGACGGCGACGTGTAGGCAATGCGCAACGCGTCAGAACCGCGTCGCAGGAGATCGACCTGTTCCTCGTATTCCGCCGTAGATGGCATGTTATGTTCGCACACCGACTGTCGTGAAAATGGCGCCGCAATCAGTAGTGTGTTTCAGCTTATTTAATCTTGCCCGTTCGATCCTATTAAAGACAGATGCTGGCCTGTGGTCGAAACAGAGATTGAGGGAACGCTTATGAATTCCATCCTCGTATCAGCAGCGTTTATCATCGACTTCCACTCAGCAAGTCAATTGAGTCGATGACAGGCTAGAGTCTCTGCTCGCGTCGTCCCGTGCTCGAACGTCAGGAGAAAGTGATGTCATCCGATAAGTCGCAATTGGGATCTGGTAACTACACAAAACGAGCTTGAACCGGGTTAGGGCCGCCATTGGTGCGGCTTCAAAGTTGACTTTTACTCGTCGCGGTCAAATCCTCAGCCTTGGATATCGGTGATATTCTACATTTTAGAACAGTATCTGTGAAGACTACATTGTGGGAATCAAACATATGACGATTGACCAAGCTATACGGGACGCGAAACGACAAAAGACAGAAATGAAGATCGGAACTCACAGGTAAAAGTTGATGGCCGGGAGCGCGTTGATTTGAACAAGGCGCTAATTTATTGGGCATTTTGCAGTGGCACCTTTCACGCGGACGAAGCATTGGCGGTATTTATGTTAAAGCTATTGCCGAAATACAAGGACTCAGGTACTTCAACGCTTGTCACTCAACTTGCCCGCTAGTATATGGCTGACAAAGTTTTTTTTTGGGGAGCAGCCGTCGTTAGATCTCGAACGCCTGACGTCCTAGAGGCTTGCGACATCATTGTCGACGTCCAGGTATGATATCGATGTGCAGCTACTAGGAGCGATATTAACGTCTTCTGTGTACAGGGCCAATATGACGGCGTCAAGCATTTCGATCACCACCAAAGGGATTTCTCGGAAACCTTCTCGCCGTCATTCAAGACCAAGCTTAGCTCAGCTGGATTGATATACAAGTACGATCTCACATATGAATAACCATCAAGCAATATATTGACATCATAATAGGCACTTTGGTAAGGAAGTAATCTCGTCTCAACTGGATATCAAGCACGATGACTCGAAACTCGGGATTTTATACAAAAAAATTTATTCCGCCATGATTGAAGCTATTGATGGCAACGACAATGGCCAGAGCGCCTACCCCGATGACATTGAGCCGGCCTACAGCACGAGCTCGATCACGCTACCCGGTATGGTCGCAGCCCTTAATCCTGCCTGGAACGAGACTTACGACGACGCCTATTTGGATTCGCAGTTCGAGAAGGCGAGCAAACTCATGGGCGGTGTCTTTGTTGATCTGGTCAAGTATTATGGAAAGGCTTGGTTGCCAGCTCGCGATCTCGTCAAGGCTGCGATTGAGAACAGCAAGCAGTATGATGACGAGGGCCGGATTGTTGTTTTTGACCAGTTTGTGACATGGAAAGGACATTTATTCGAGCTGGAGGAGGAACTCAAAATCAAGGGCCAGATCTATTACGTGATCTACAGCGACGGCAAGGGTTGGAGAGTCCAGGCAGTCCCGGTAGACCCACACAGCTTCAAGTCGAGAAAACCATTGCCGGAGCCATGGCGAGGAGTGCGAGACCAGGCACTAAGTGACCTGACTGGTATTGAGGGTGGCATATTTGTTCATGCTTCAGGTATGCTACTAACATTCACCGCTTGTGAATCCTTTTACGGAGCATGTGAACTTACATTGTGGCTTAGGTTTCATCGGTGGTAACCAAACTCGCGAGGGCGCGATGCTAATGGCGCAGAAGGCGCTCACGTTTTAATAAACAGGTATCTTTCAAACCCAACCATTGTACTATGTGAGGGACCGCTATCCTAGTGTAATATAACCAATTTACAAAAGACAATCTTTTTATCACTTCTGCAACGGAGATATAACATCGTGATAAATGCGATATATTGAAGCTGTAAAGCTAGCTGTGATTAACTCATTCTTATGCGCACGTAGACAACATAAATCCTTGCGCCGATACCCAAATTTTCCGGTGCTTCAACAAGTTCTGTTGCAGTCTCTAAACCTTCAATTTCACCAAATCTTATGTCATACGATTATTATTTACTTCGTGACAACAGCCATGGTGTCGAAATACTCTCTCTCCTTCATCTCGGCCTCGACTTCTAATATGTAAGGGGTCAAATAGCGAACGTCCTCCTCTGGCTTCAAGTACTCTTCCTTAGGAAGGAGCTGGTGCATGAGCGACAACTGGTGTGCGCGTCGAATACGGAAAACCCTGTCGTAGTATTCCTTAGGTGGCAGTCTGTTAATGGCCTTCTGAACAATCGGGTTCTCTTCCGCAATCAGGTCGTCATATCTAAGACACAAGAACAAATAGTCGTTAGTATATCTCAGACAATGACTTGATCCATTTTTCCCAGTCAACGCGCAATAAACTAGCCACTGAACCAAATCCATCACAAAGCGCTATCAGTGCATACCTCAATCCCATCTTTCTGTAGCCATTGGTCTCAATCAGGAAGCCCTGAAGAGGAGTAATGAGCTTCGCCAACGCCGGAGCGTTGGAAGTGACGTACTTCGCCAAAAAGTAGGTACGCAAATAACTTCCGGTCATTGTTGCTACTTCAGTCCTGGGAGAAAATTGTAGATTGTAGTATGAGTCGGGAAGAGATGGTCGCGGCCTCTGACTGTCGAGAATTCAAATCGACTTGTTTCCTGCCTTCGAGCAACCGGTTTGGATCACGCTACTAGGCCGGCCTTTTGAGCGCGAGTCGACGTCGGGACAGCCAATCTAAACTGTTTGCTCGACGCGGATTGGCTCTTCCATTATGCGCACGCTTCCAGTGCGATTACGGCTAACATTATCCAGAAATATATGCAGTTATGCGGATCATAGATTCAGCCACATAGTCGAACTTCTGTGGCTAGTGTTGAGGCGGTGGTTAACTATGCCTGTCCTATTTAGGCATCTAGCCTTCCGTAAACGTACTAGAGTCTGCAGGTGGAAATGTAAACAAACACCAAAGCGGAGGCTTGTTCCTGAGCTGACTGCGTCACTCCCAACTTGCTTCTCACCCCAACCGTGGTAAGTCAACAAAGTTGTTCCACAATCCTTGCGATAGGGCACATACTCTCACATAGCTTGCGACTACCTTCGTCTTATTTTCCCACGGATCAACCGTCTCAGAAAGAACACGTTGACGAATTTCAGCATGCAGCGTACATTGAGGACCGTTAGATCAGCACCGGGCTCTTTGCGCGCTCGGTACCTCCACTCTTCCGCTTCAACTCCCAATCCAACCCACGTTCTCAATAAGACTGGGGCCAACTACAAGAATCTTAATCTCGAAAATCTTCGATCAGAATGCAGGAAGCGCGGCTTGAAAGTCAGCGGTAACAAGACCCACGTAAGTGATATCGGATAGAATATTCTAGCGCTATTCTGACTTGAGACTAACATTGTGCTTCTGCCGTTTAGCTTGTGGATCGATTGACTATGGATGACGGCACAATGCAATTCTCAACAGGTGCCTCGGCCCAAAAGCGTGCTGTTCGTGGCATTCGAGCTCTCCCTCCTGCACTCTCGAGCGCTCCTCCTCAGTCGAAGAAAATCTCGACCGCCACTGTCGGCAAAACTCCTATGGAGTCCGCCAAAACCGAGACAAGGTCCGTGCCCACGTCGCTGTCTACTGAGACTGTGCGGGCGATCCAAACGACTGCAGCGAGGGCGGCGAAGGGGGATGATTCCACTATCGAGTACTATCGGATGCCTGATATGGGCATCGAGGTTGTGCAGTCTATCTCTACCCCAATCGTAAGTGCCATTGAACATCTCTCGTAATGAAATGCGCTGACGATATAATGCAGCCCGTCATGCCCGAAAATTACACTGTCCGGACGATAATCGCTGAAGACGGCCCTGTTGCTAGGCCAGAGATTAGTCATGTCAGCGGTGACATCGTTGCCGAACCGATTCGCGATATAGTTGATAACTCTAGTGTTGAAGAAGCGAATAGCAATGAGTATTCTACGAAACAGGGCCTTCCCACCCGGGACAAGAAAGTGCTTACCTCCTTGCTGGCAGCCACATTAGCGTGGTGGGGACTGGGCACTCTTACCAAGAAGAAGGAGTCTCATTGATGCAGTAGAGAGTTATGGAGTACTTTGGGATTTGTTTCGTCGTTTTGTTACTCATGAGATATTCACGGACAGAATTAGGCAATAGGTAAAGGATTCGGGTTTATGGCACGTAATGATATGGCACTCTCGAAGTGGTTGTATGAATTCTTTTTGTTTAACGTGAATTTGGAAACTGGCAATTGTTGATAAGAGTTTTTGGGTAGTAGTTCAGTGCAATTCTTTTAGAAGCAATCGTATAATGAACGATAGTGAGATTTCGAAAACTAGGATGCCAGCCGAGAAAAAATCTCGGCTATATCAAGGCTGTTAACACAGGAAGGCAACTTGCGGGGAAGCCGGAGGGACGTCTGTGCCGTGCTTCCAATCTTTATGGTCCTCAGGGTATGGTTTTCCAGTGGACCTCGTAACGGTGTCGATGTCCTCAATGCCACAGAATGTGCGAGCCCTCTGCTGTCTATGCTTCTGGCTAATAACGACGACGACCCTGGAGCTGTGGATCGCACGAGTACGTAAACCAGTAGCGTAAACCGTGGCCTAGGCTTGTGATAAGAGTGCTTTTATATCGAGTGAGGTTCCTTTGTAGGTTGGCGCAAGCATCCTGCCTCTATTCTGCATTGAGTAGTTCGTTAGATGAACCGACTCGGTCATTGCTGTGCCTTCAGAGTAGTTATCTGGCTCTGACACACCAAATTGTATTTCCAGTAAAACTATAAACACAAATAAATGATGTACTTGTTAAGTTACCATATAATGGGGGGGAGGCTTTTAGGCGACAAGGGTACGACCATAGACTCCGGCATCGACCGCCTTCCCATCGCGACGAAACTGATCGTTGGCATCCAATTGTGAGATATAATAGAGACCCCGTCTCGGACGGCGCTGGACATATTTATCGTGTCATGCAGACTGTGTGTGCGCTGTAGTAAGTCGAACGGATGCCTTTTTATTTACAGTGCAAGTAAGGAGTGCTTGCTTAGCGCTACGGCGTTGGCTCAACGGCCCAAACATCGCCGACTTTTCCCAACCACGGCATTTACCAAGTCCAATTTTCCGTCTTCACGACCTGTTGCCAAGTTGATCTCAGACCTTATCGTGACTCAACAGAACTGGCTGCCTAGTATACGGGTTTGTAACTTGGTCAGACTGCTGAAGTGGGATTTGCCGCTTGTGTGTGGATTTGGAGGGGTCGGAGCACTCTTGGTAAGGTGCTGTTCGGCCACTCTCGGGACGCTTTGTTGGGAATCATATCATCGCGACCGCGCTACTGAAATTATTCATTTCGCCACACATTGCCGAATCGACAGGTTACATATTTGGCGATCCGAGAGCAATGCATGCAAGGCGACGACGGGAGGTTATAGTTTGAAGTAACTTGAATTACAGACAGCTTTTATCATCTTCAACAGTGTTACTTCTAGTTAACGGTACAGGACAATGGGCGGACAATCATCAGACGGCACGGCGGTCAAGGATGTATTCGCCAGCCAATTGAATCCGGCGAGAAGTGCGCAGTCCCTTTTGATAGCAGACAGATTAGCGGGTCTGAGCGAGTCTTCGGTGTATGCCCTAGCCGGCGCTACGGCCGGTGTAATATCAGGACTTGTGGTTTGTCCGCTAGATGTCGTGAAGACGAAGCTTCAGGCACAAGGAGGATTCACAAAATACGGGATAATACATGATCATTATTACGATGGTTTACGAGGTATGTCGGACGCGTGCTTGAGTGCAATCCTGGCCATTATTAATTTATCAGGAACAATCTTGACCATATTGAAGACCGAAGGCATCAGGGGCCTCTACCGCGGTGTGGTTCCTATAACGTTCGGATATCTACCTACTTGGATGGTATATTTTACAGTCTACGAAAGGTGTAAAAAGACGTTTAGCAAGGTTTGGGGTAAGTTCGTAACAACTTTTGTCAGGCAAGGCGGGTTTTCAAGTGTCTTATGATGAGGAAAAATAAAACTAAGCTCTAGAATTACAATGACTCCTGATTAAGTTTTATCTATCCATATCTGATTTGACGCTTATAACCACTGAGTTAAGACCCTGTGGCAATGCAACCGCTTTCTAACTGATTTAATTATAGGATTCAGAGATCATCCATTCACGGTTCACGTTGCCTCTGCACTATGTGCGGGTTGCTCGTCTACCGCAATTACGAATCCTATATGGGTCGTCAAGACAAGGTTAATGGTAAGGATTTTTGGCTTGTTGATCCTATGTGATTGTATGTTGATTTGCCAATTGACAGACACAAAACTCAAATACATCGTGGTACTACAAAGGTACGATAGATGCATTTAGAACGATGTACAAAAAGGAAGGTATAATGTCATTCTACGCGGGACTATTGCCTGCTTTCCTAGGTCTGACGCACGTTGCTGTGCAATTCCCGTTATATGAAGAATTCAAACAATGGTTTGTTCCGAAGCCAGAATCGAGGCCATCTGAGACGCGAAAAGTGGCCGGCATCATAGTGGCATCTAGTTTGTCCAAGATGTGTGCTTCGATTGCAACATATCCTCATGAGGTAGTCCGGACTCGAATGCAGATACAGCGCGGGCTCCCACATAACGGTGACATGGTATATAGTGGAGTTGTACAGACCATCACATCTCTGTTCAAAGAAGAAGGGTGGAGGGTCTTTTATTCTGGGCTGGGTACAAATTTGGTTCGAACCGTACCAGCGAGCGCGGTCACTTTGATCACCTACGAAGTGATAGTAGATGAGATCAATAGGTTAAAACGAGCGAGGGGAATTGAGGAGGCGCCGATTTAGATTTGGCTTTCGGCTTTGGCATAACGATTTATTCTCTCATGTCCATTTCCACGGACTTTCTCTTTGTGTTTTCTTGTACAGGGAATAATTCGTATAGACAGCGTTCTTCTTCTATTATTTGCATTTGCGGCTAAGGTTTTTTTAGGAGTGTGCGTACTTTATATAGCTTTATGTTACTTTTTTTGCAGTTATCTCTTATGCGTTTAGGATTTAGGTACTGTTTTATTGCATTTAGCGTGTATCATACATTGGATAGGGTTGCTGAGGAATCAGCTTTGACAAATCTTGCAGTTCAGTCAATATAAGAATATTTACTCTAATTCCTGTAATTTTACGACTCTTTGGAGTCATTGGCGTGAATCGCGACGGGCCTCCATTCTTGCGTAAAATGTTACCTCAGCACGATACCTTTGGTATTCGTGTTCAACGCAGATGTAGAGTGTTCCTCCAACGATATTGTTCGGGTAACCAGGTGGCGAGAATTCCTGTTGCGCTTTGGTTCTAAAGTCGTGCTGATTCAAATCGTACAGTACATAGCAGTGGACAAGCTAGCGCAGATATCAAAGCTATCGTCCACGCAAACGCAACTCGGTTTCCAGGAGCTGAACCTTTTGCTCTGGAGTGATGTGCTTGTACTTGCGATCGATCTGCGCGATTTGAACACTCAGTTAGTCTACTTCTGATATCTCAACATCAATTCAGAGCATACTGAGTCTGAAATTGCCATCGCAGCATCCTGTTTTAATGGTTTTGGTGCTGTCAACTGCATGGTGACTACCGAGAGGGTCTAACGTGTTTTTCAGTACAATTGGCGTGAGATATCCCCCTCAAGAAACTTACCATTCCAAGAAAGGCGATAGGCAGTATAAGCACCTACATTACCATATTAGTACATGTTCCGGACAATAAACTACTCTCGAGGTCGTATAACCAGAGGGAGGATCGAATACCTTCTTGTTCCGACCTAATGCTTTCCACCATATGCTATCAGGTTTCTTCTTGCTTTTTATAGATGCTGGCTCATCAATGACGCCTTTTAATAGATCTTCGGGTCGTCTACTCCTTGGAGACATGTTCTATATAACGTCCAGTACGGATTTTCGATAACTAGATGGAGAATACAGATCCAAAGCGCATTCACTGGTACGAGACCCATTTTATTCGAAAAGGCATTTCGAATGACAGTTACGCCATAAATTGTAATATTGTATACATACATGGAACAACCGGCAATTCTCGTTACGGTTAACAATTTCGAAATCGAGATCAAACGTGATCATGGAGTCCAAAACGAACGATATATGGCGCAATATGTCTGCCAGATAGTTCTATAACGAGCTACGTGAGGGAAGCAGAGACTGTGTCGGTTCGGCAGCTTTTAGCTGCAGGTCGAATGACGGGACTAAAACTCGATCCAATCAACTGAGTTGTTGGTTGATGACACTAACGAGTCAATTTGAGGGACTACCTATACATATATTCCTGATCTCACATAATATATAGTCAGGATTGATGGCATTGGTTGCACCCTTGCACTCATTCATAAAATTACGGGTACTGACGCCCATCGCTGCAACGCATGTTTTAAAGAGTGCTCATCTGGTCCCCTTCAGTCCAGAACAGTTGATCTCTTGCAGCTTAAACGATGAATCTTGTCGTTCTGCAATTTACTTGGCTATCTGTAGCGAGACAAGCAATATATGCAATATCATGCGAATATATGCGAAGGAAATAATTCTTGACCCAGAATTTGGCTACTAACGACCCCTTCAAGTGGCATACTAATTAATATGGATCGTGCGACAATTGCGTCGGGTTTATGCTTCCGCTGACCAAGCTGCTGGGTCCGTTAATATAAGTTTCTCGGTCGCAATCTCGAAACGTTATTTGCACCTTTGTGCAGGGTTTATGTTAAAACTTGAGTTTGTGCTAGCAGGCGCCACCGGATGGACGAATGCAGGACCTGGTCCTGAAAGAAGTAGCGACGGCTATCTTGCCCATGCCAAGTTTGCAGATTGACCGGCCGTGGTCTGGTTGATCTAAAATGGGCACCATATATAATAATTAATGCAAACATAGTAATGATTGTCATGCTTCCTGGCTATAACTATGAAAGTTTTCTGAAGCGGAGTTCGTCACGTCCATTTGATTTGTTTGCGCTTTTATTGAATGTCTAAGACGACTGCTTCGCCCGAGACCAGAAACTGCTCCGCATATGCGCCTTGATAAGATCAACAAGGTAGCGGTAGGCATCCCACTTCCTAGATAGTGCCAGGGAACTTATCCGAGTATCACACGGACCAAACCTCAGCGTACAAACACACATTGAATTCAGATGCCAATTTACATTAACTAAGATGACAGACCAGACTGCGAGCCGCATTTGTGCCCACTTGCATGCCTGTCAATTCCGAAGTACCTGGCTAGGTTACTATCATAAAAGCATTCGAACTGATTGCAACGACCCGACTTGTTCGTTCGTGCGATCACACGCATTCAGCGCATGACTATGCATAATGGTACGTCGATCCCTGCGCAGAGACGCTGCCAACTGTATGAGCTCGGTGTAGTAGAAATCCGTCTACCGTCACTTACTTCCGGCGTCATACTTCTGATACATATTTCGAAATATTGAGTGTAGCAGGTTTTAGAGGGGGCCCTGTCGGAAACGTTTCGCACTGGATTGTCCATCCGAATGTAGTTAAACCACTCGCCCCAACAGCTTCGACGTGAGTTTTAGCTTCAGGCCCTCTATCGGCGAATTCAAATTTATCCACACACGCATGATATCTAGTATTAATGGCAACGTAAAGCGTCCTCATTGAACGATCACTCGTCAACCCGATGGGCTGGAGTGTTGTACGTTAGCTCAATCGATATAAAAGTTAGGGATAAAACCACACGGCTATGTATATATGGATTGATTTTGTATAAATTCAAATCTTAAACCTTTGATTGGACAAGTCAAACGCGTAAGAACAAACTTTGACTAAAATTTTCAGCAAACTATCGAGGCACAACCCGGAACAAGACTCCATGACTAACTGAATTCACATCGTAAATCTCCTCCCTCGCGGAGAACCTTTCGAATAATACAGCAGGTCAGAATTCAGCAAACAAAAAGAACACAAGGAATCGAAAACAGTGTCCTTCCAAAATATCATTCCAACATTTTTAACCAACCATATATACTCCATATAGACAAACATTATATATTAGATTAGCTATCTTTCATTTCGGCCGTCAGACCCAAGATCACACCGCGACTAATATTTGCGCCAGAGAGAAGACCCAATCCCATTACCAACGGGATTTCCTGATCGCCAAATTCCGAGACAAACTATTCTAGAGACCCATAAAAACACGCAGGAACAAGCACACTCACTAATAAAACAGAGCAAGAATCAAAAAAATCACCGACATTAAAAATGCAAATCACACCAGATGTACATATTCCTTAACCCGCGGCCCAGTTATTACACTCACCTAAACGGAAGAGTAAACACAATTACAAACAATAGAAAAACTCCTGATTCCCAAGTACAAGAGTCGGCGCCAATCAATCTCTCCGGGCCAATAAAGCATATCCAAAATTCTATGTCCAAAACAAGACGAGAACATTAATCAACTCAAAATCCCACGGTTGTCTCCCATATATTAATTATCATGACGCCGATTCCCAAAACGTTTCGCCATATCAAATCCAAAAAATCACAAGCGCACTGGAACTTTTCTGTCACAAAAATAGAACACAGATAACAATACTCCAAAATACCGAATTAAACTGCGCGAGCAACCAATTAGCATCGAGTTGGCAAAAATATCGCAGCACAGTGACAATAATTGGCGACAGCGAATCGTACCCGTTGGCAGAACTCTAATATTATCTGAACGCTATTGGTACCTTTCGCCACATCCTCGATCCAACCACGAGACCCTCAACGTTTTGACTCCCCCACCGCAACGCCACCACCGCAGTACAGGCACGAATAGTGCCCAGCAACCTGCGTCGAGCGCATCGTCACCCATTCCCCTTTAGCTGGGATGCGTCCGCACGATGCCGACAAACATCTTGCACCAGTCTTCTTGTATCTGCAAATATACGCATTAAAACTCTAGATCACATAAGTCGCTAGGCAATCAACCAAGAACACATACCTGAGACCACACGAGTTGCAAAGCTGGCCCGCCTCGATCGACCAGCTGGGTCTCCAGCAAGGTGACTGATCTGATCCACACGAGATGCACCGCCGGTTGTGATTAGCCTGCATCGAAGGCGAGGCAGGCTTGGAAATAGGAGATGGTGAGACAGATCGCGACGAACTCCGAAGACTGGTGTCAACCTGTTCTGTCTTAGCCTTGGAGGCTTTCGGCAAGGGGAAAGCACCAGAAATCGGCAATGATGTCGTCGAAGACAATGCCGACGACAGCTTGGACGATTGCGTCGGTCTCTTAGTAGCAATCGTATAAGGCTTTGCTGCTACGCGTTCCACAAACTTGTAGGAGTGGTTCCGTCGGATCCACGACTCTATCTGAGGACGCCATGAGTCACGTGGAGCTGTATCAGGGTAGAATAGACTCAATGAAACAGTCGGGAATGGATACTCGTCAGCTTCGTGTTCGCACTCATGGTCAGTATTGTTGCTTGCATCGTCACTGGAAAGGCACGCCTCGCTGTTGGGAGTTGGGAGCGGATTGATGATGTTGCAGCGCTCCTCAAGGATTTCGT
The DNA here is from genome assembly GCF_038497915.1 of Lipomyces doorenjongii. Classification (NCBI taxonomy): domain Eukaryota; kingdom Fungi; phylum Ascomycota; class Lipomycetes; order Lipomycetales; family Lipomycetaceae; genus Lipomyces; species Lipomyces doorenjongii. The sequence continues at coordinate 124,073 of NW_027118093.1, forward strand.
CGAACCGGACGCGATCTTCAAAAACACGCTGAAAGTCACGTTCGAAGACCTTGTCGTCCTCTTGTGACGGAAAGCATAGGTCTACGGACGGATTGGGAGACGGGAGGCCCGAACTTTCAATGATAACCATTGCAAGAGTTGGTCAGGAGCGAGATCAAGATGAAGTGTACAATGAGACGCGTCGAGCTCAAAATCGTAACAGATAAAATATACAATTGCTAGATCAAGATCATGTACAGTCTAAACGGGAAGGGTAAGCCTAGAAATTGAGGGACAGATACAAAAACACGCGAAGAGGGCGCTGTTGTATGTTAAATAAAAATGCCTCCGGGAGACGCGATGGGCGGCGAGCTTTGCGTGCAACATTACGATCAAATATCGAAGGTTTGATTGCATAGTGGACTCCGTAATCGATCGTATGCAGATATAATATTTTGTTTAATCTTCCACCGCAGGCTCGCGAGTCGCTAGCGTAACTTTGGCAGCACACGCCAAACAGTGTTATTAGATAGCGTTGGCGTAGAGTTGAGACGAGCGACAGAGTGGTGGTCTCGGAGCGGCAATACCTGCGATAGTGCGCTGAGAGTGGGTAACTGGCTGCTGCAGCTAGATAGACAAATGGGGTCCTCTACAATTTTGGCAACTTCAGGCAAGTCGCAGTTAGATACGGCCGGAAGAGCCGCCTTGACCCAGGCATGTACAGACTTACCCGGCACACATAAGAAGAGATCTATCGCGGCGAACGCTCCGACCAACAAAATCGCATTGCCAGAAACTTGCGTGGAAATTACACACTTAGACGTTGGTCGACCGTCGGCCACCGGCGACAAATAAATGAGTACGGCTAAACAATTGCCGGGTAGGAGGCTTAAATCAATTGGGTCAGGCGCAGTTGACCTGGAAGCTGCAAACGTAACGCAGTCTGCCACAACAGCTTCGCAGCCACTGTGACTATATTCCCATTTTGTCTACTAGCAACTTCAAATAATACAGATTGTGACGGGCTGAGGATTAAGCATTGCTGAAGTTTGGCTCCAGGTCGTTGGGGTAGATGGCATGGCATCAGTCCCTACCCGGTCTGTAGAGATCCGGCTTCGAGTTACTGCATTCGCTCAACCCGCACCGCCGGTACCGACTTAGGTTATTGTCGCTCGAGTGTCGTCGTAGAGACCAGGCGTGTCGAGACGCCACGAACTCTGTGCCGCCGCTTCTCCCGCTTGCTGCATCCGTCGACAGCTAGTTCAATAGTTGGCCTTACCTCGATTTGGAATTTAATGATTAGTACATTGTTTCCTATACGTAGACTTAGAATTATCAGAATTTCTCTATCTTATTATTCACGAGCACATTGTATCAGGAGGGCCGGATGTGCAGCTGAGAGGGATCGGATGGCAAAGCTCACCAAAAAATATGATTAAAGGGCTGCCCTGGGCTGCCGCCTTTTTGAACTCTAAGTTTCAGGAGGTGACAGGCAGAGCAATCTTTCTCTCTCGTTACCTGGTCATGACAGCCGACTGGTGTCTCATCATAATCAATGGGCTGGCCCGAAACCGAAACTGAGGCGCGTGCTGGGTCCTGTCCACACAGCCTACGACCGAGAGCCCAGATAGCCACTCCCCTTCGGCACATATCTCCGGAAGAGACTACCAGCTCCACGTAAAACGATAAGTATTCTAATTCGTCTCAGTTGATCTCGTGATCATTGCTATCAGATAACTAACAGGATTCCGTAGACAAGTCAATTCTCCCTTGAAGCTACATAGAAGTCTCGTCGCGTCAGAGCCGGTTGAGATCGGAGCAAGATTCATCCGACACTGGAGCAGTCAGTCGGCACGCGACCTTGCGCACTGAGGACCAAGATTTGCCTGCATCTAAATGCTGAAACCTTGCTTTAGGGTCATTGCTAGACTGAACGCGGGGCCCTCGACCGTCCGTGACATCGAGTCGGCGATGGCGGATTTAAAGCTTAACTTGGATGTAAGTGGCGCTCGAAGCGAGTATTATCGAAGTCGTACGATAGACGTCTCAAGAGACCATCGACACGGATAATTACCCAAACCGGCTTATGAGTTTTAACATGCTTCACTAATACTGAAACCTCCATTCTCAATCTAAACTTATGGCAGGGTTCTTTGTGTGTTGTCGCATTTTGGCCGAGGCAGCAGTTAGCTGGGTCACTTTCGAGTCACCGAATATTTGTGACACTACCTGAGCTAATAGTCTAATTCCTCTGACTATTTACATCGCCTCACCGTTAACGATCCAACTTCTAGCGCTGTGGTCTTCGGTTGACCGAATTCGCAAATTGCGTGTATGGCCGAAGCGGCTGTCTCGTAGTCTATCTTAGATGAGATTGTGCACTGCTCCATCCCCGGAAAAACCGTAGGACAGGCTTCTTATATCCCGGCGGCATAAAGGTCTTTTCGAGTACATGTAGGACATTGTCATGGTTATCTCGAAGCCTGCGTCCTGAATCATGATAAGCAGCTTTCTATCATTGCTAAGCCTCACTTGGGTGGAATCTAACTGAAGCCTATACTTGGGACTTTTATGGGTTGTTTAGATGTTAACCACCAGGTGACAGTGTGTCTGATTACTTCTAGAGTCGAGTCTAGTCAGGCGCATTGGAATCGTCAATCGGAATTCGACACAAGGACCAATATTTTTTTTACTAAGGTACGGCGAACGTTTTACTGGAAGCGATATATATCTGTCAAGCAAAATAGGCTCCAAAAAATATTAATTGCCGCACATTTTGAAGTTGTATTCTCTGCAGTTATTTATCTATCAAAGTTGCAGTTTGAAACCAGTAACATTCAAGATGTGTTCGTTTAAGACCTCCATGCATGCGATCTTTACTTATATCAGGTTGACGGACGCTAAACGTCAAATTAAACCTTAGGCTTTTACCAACCCGCCTGACCCGAATCTTTGTTGCCACCTGCCCAGCCGGTCTATTAACTTCCTGTTTTCAGAAGTTTAAGGCGCAAAACCTAAAAGAACTCGCCCCTAGGCTGGGGCTTGTAGTGATATCGCTCATCGCTATCGCCTCCTGCTGCCCAATCAATTCTCTTGGAATTCCGATTCTAGTAAACTTACATTAGCGCGTCCACTGGCAAGCTGGAATGTTTCAATTAAGTCCTAACACCGTCTATCGATTATTGTTGCGCGATATTAAATAGATGGCTCTCATCTATAATACTGAAGCCACTGTAAACCTATCCATACACTGGGATATTGAGTGAGCCAAAGAGAAGGCCATAATATAGCAAGACCAACGCAGTTCGATAGTGTTACTCGTCTTTTCCGGATTCCGCAGGGGTGCCAATTATCGCAATAAATGATGCCTTTCGATTACTCGGTTAAGGGTAATTTTCACAGCAACATATGACCCCGAAGTGATTAGACACATCCCTATACGTCGCCGGATGCAAAACGTAAGGCAAGTTTTGTATCTTCGAAGGCTCGGCATTGGAGACCAAGAATCGGCCCTAGGCCAAGGCCCGTGCATAAAAACGGATTAAATATGTGGGACGATAGCGATAGCCTGGGGATCTCGTATTCGCGATCCCTCGCGAATGCAGGGCACCTAAAATTCCTGTTAACTGATCTAAACTTAGTCAATCCACAAACGGCTAGATTGAGCTCGGCGGTCTCCAATATGACCTCGTTGATGTGTCGGTTCCCTAAGTCGAGAGAGCACACATCCGCAATCATATCAATGCCACAAACTAATTCGATCATTTGATCGCATATAATAGTGGATTCGTGAACTTTGAGATCCGATGCTTACGATTTCTATACATCGAATCAAACAGTTGCGGTTCTTCTTTTAATGACTTCAATGGAAACAATCTCATACCGTTCATAAGGTTGTCTGTGGAAGGGTTATAAGCTGTTGGATAATTTCTTCCGGCTCGAAAAGACTTGCATAGATGTTCCAAATTCATACGTCGGCAGGTTTGCAAGTATCCGAAAACGGCATAGCCTTTAACCGAGAATGAGCTGCAATGGTTGTCACTGGAATCCTAGGATTTGTACATGTCCAATCAGTTAGTACAAATGATCACACTCGAAGCTGCCTATGCGTGCTTATAAGCGGTAAAATATATATGGTAGTGCACTCGAAAATGTGCTGCTGCTTGAGTTGCAACATAATGCGTTATGATTACTCCCGCTTACAGTGCGAAAGAATTCTCTAGCGCTTGACCACACCAATAGGCGTAAATATAATTCCTGCGTCTGTAAATTATTTCATCGTGCGTGATTTTAAGAGCGAGTGTCTGTGATCTAAGTTAGCGCTTGATCTTGGCTAACTATTTCGGAGGTACAGGTCCCCATACTTGATAAACTAAAAGAATGAAGGTCTGAACAGCGCCATAGGACATCGACATCGCTTTTAGATTACCTTGCTATACTTCACACCCACAAAGTGTTTAGGTCATAGCATTTCCAGTCTCACCAGATTCTAACGCACTAGCACGTGCAGCCCCTGTAACCTTAACCTTAACCTTAACTCGTATAAGTCGCATTTCCATGAGCTAGGGTACGGGTTAGGCAAGACAGAATATTTGATGCGGAACGCCTTGATAAGAGCCGGGAGGAGCCGCGATTGTTGGTTCAAAGCCCCAATTATCTCCGCACTATAGCCGATTCCGCCAGTCTTGGTGCAGGATCATGCGGTAAAAGTATTGCTTTAGATCATGATGATTAGTCATGCATACTGAACGGAGGAATGTGCTATGATAATAAAAGCAGCTAACAATAACCATATTTATTTGCCATGACGCAGCCGGCATTCCAGACGCGCTCTATACAGATTCGGTGTGATGCAAGCGTCGATCGTTTGGTTTTGTCGAGTTCGGAGGCACGTTCTCCAGTATGGTGAATCGTAGAACTTCAACTGCATGTTTCCATAAAGATTCATGCTGCCGATCTTTTTTCAGCTCTTTACCTGCGGATTCCACTTCCATTGTTTCTCCCGTTACCCCAACTTGCCGGAGAATTGGACCCAATTCGACCCACAATTCACAAGTTCAGGAATAGGGTTTCCTCTGTTTAGTTCAGGTCTTATCCTTGTTAGTGCTGGGAGGCGATAAGTATGCCTTAAGTTACGCAATGATGCAGATCGGAGCCGAAATGGAAAGAGCATTGCAATAATAAAAGAACCATCTCTAGTTTACTCATTCTGCATGCCGCTAAAGGAGGACCGGCACAGATCAAATCGCAACTTGATTCACGAGACTGCTTGTGTTTCTAGTATTATGAATAGGCCCAAGATCTTTAAAGCTACACCCCTCCATGACTAAAGCAACAACCTTTCCATTTTAGGTCAAATTTTACCCACTGGATGCACACCAAAATTAAGTCCATTTCGCTCCTCTGAGCATTTGGTCAGTTTCTATCTTGCTCACTCGAAATGAAGGTTCTCGATCACTTCAATCCCATGCCAATAGCAACTCCAGTTCAAGGAAACTATTAGCAGTCTGGCTGGGCACGAAGACCATTGAAGATTTCAAACTTCCGACCACTCGCTTCCGAGGAGTTCCACTATTTTTATCCCTAGGCAGCAGCGATCAAACTTAAGTATTCACGTAAGCCTGCTCTTATTTCGTTGACCAGATACGTGACAGGGAAGAGGACGTCCATGCAAACCGTGAAATGCCCTGGGGTGACAGTGACCAGTACCAGTCCTGGTGAACTCCAACATATGAACATCAGAAAGACGCAGTTTCTCTGTAGCAGAACCGAATCCAATTTCAGGAATATGAACATTTGACTATTATAACAATAAAACAGATGTAATTCCTGCAGACGATATTTTGTAGCAATCTCGAAATATCGGAAGAAATAATCATTTTGACCAAGAGTAATATATATACTGCGCCCGAAACACCATCTAATAGACCGTATGAGACGAGATTTTCTCGCAGATCCGTTCAATCTTGAGCAAATTCTGCCTCCATCCTTTGGCCCCAACCAATCTCTCTATGTACCTTCAAGTGAAAGGCCATCTCGAAAGCTGGTTCCTAGCCTCTCTGATATTGGTAAATACTGCTTGACAAAATGCTACCTTAGGAGTTCATCTCGTACACTTCTCTCTTCATTAGGACAACGAAAGGAAGGAAAATAATGAGAAATGGACTTTTTACTGCGGCAGAACACCCAATAACGATTTGTAACCCTTTTTTTTTTGTTTGAAAAAGCCGATGTATTAGATTATGGGCCGAAAAACCCTAACCGGAATGTTCCTGTTATAGTTTATTTTTACTTGGCAAATAATGTCATTTCGATATAGTGTAACGGCTAGCACGGTCCGCTTTCACCGGGCAAATCCGGGTTCGATTCCCGGTATCGAAGATGCTTTTTTGCATGAACTTTTTTTGGTGGTAACCGCCATTGTGTATTCTTCTTTAGATATTTTATTAGTCCAGCTGTAGCTACAGATGGGAACACTTTCAAGACATCGATACTTCAATGGTCTTTCCGCCAAAGGCGAGTCATTTAGCAGTATTGAGATTACAGCCAAAATAGACTGGTCAGGATGAAATCACGTACAACTCTTAGTCTACTCGGATACTAAAGTTAAGCGCACAGCCATTAACTGGCCGCCACGAATACCCATGCGATAATTGGACTAGAAACCTTTCACTTGCGCCGAGTTGATGGTTCGACTTCAATGAAATCCAAGTGGAGCCAATTCCGTCTACCGAGTCCAAGTGAAGTGGAGTTTTGGCTGATTTGAGGCGCGCTCGAATCAACGGCAGAATGCCAACGCTGTAGAATGTGAGTTTGCGATATCTCATGTGTCATAGGGCCAGATAGTTCTCATTCGACTTAGATGTCGGGAGCCATCCCACTATTCAGCGTTTAGCGAGCTACAGTGCTAACCCAAGATATTAACCATCAGATTCAGTAATTAAGGTCAAACTGAACCAACTCTGAAATTTTGTTCTTGCGTTGGAATAGGGTTTTGAGCGCGGGTAAAGCCGGGTAACAAACAGTTCAAACGCTAGTTCATCTCCCAACGGTTGTTCATTTCCTGGGCTAGGAGTAAGAAATAAAGTTCGGTCCAAATTGGCACTTGAACCTTTGGTTAAGAAGTCCCTTTTTCTTTTACGGGCGACTGTTGTACCATAGTCGCGGGACTAACTCATAGCCAGTTGCAAGTTGCAGCTCTGGGATGGACCATCGAGAGTCTTCGACTGCTTGGCACGTAGAAAAAATATTTGTAGCTTGTACAACCCTTTCTCAAATCAGTAGCTTGTCGTTGGATTTAACACTTGACACTACAGAATAATAATGCATGATGTTAAAAGGCAATTGGCCGGAGTCAACTGCTGCCTGCTAGAGGCTGTGGTAGATACGGCTTTACAGCACTACTCCGAATATTGCAGGGGAGACCTGAACTACAAGCACCCAGTGACGATTTAATTATTCGCCAAAGCGATCCGTGGATAGCCAAATTGTCGCTTTACGTGGAAAATAGATTACAGATTTACAATATAAAGCCCGAGCAAGTAATTTAATGACTCATTCTGCCGTCACGGTAGAATTCTTCAGCAAGAGTTATGAGTATCAAATCGACCAGACCAGCGCGCCGACTATGTCCGGGCGGGACACCGGAAGGCGGTCGCGCAAGCGAGAGCAATAAGTGGAGACGTGTTATGCCTTAGACTTGTTTGACATACGAGGATTGCGGCTTTATCGTGTCAGATACCCTATTGTTAGAACCTGAAATGTGCGAAGGCAAAACGGCGGGAACTTATGCGGGGATACTCACCGCGCCGCATCTTCCAAGCAACCGGTCACACAGATCCCGTGACTTGTTGTGATCTGTACCAATATATAACAACACAAAGTCACATATCACAACGCACACAAGGATAGCTAGCTAAGCTGCCTTTGAGAGCATTCGTCCTCGCAGTGGACGTCCCGGTTAATTTTTTTCTTTCCTTTCGGTCACTGCTTCCAGTTCCATTCCGCTATCATCCACCACCATTACATTTTTATTCATACCTTTCGTTCGGTATTGAATTCCGCTACTGCGTGCCATAGTCCGCGTCAGTTTCTTTCTTTTTATTTGAAGACTTGGTGCGATTGGTTCGTTGCTTCCGGCTGTGCCTACGCAGGCTGCGCTTACATTGTTGGTTACCGTCCCTCAACCTACTTCGCCATATTCTCATTCAACCCATTAGCTTACGCACTTTGTTTCTTTATATTTAGATCATTCTTCCTTCTTCTCACAGTCTCATTGTTTTCAGTCACATTAGAACATCGGCTGCGCGTTTTGGTCCTTGTCAACTCGCGAGTTTGATCTTCTGACGGAAACTTCGCGTTCTTGTCTTTCGCCGTTTGTTCGCATTCCGACATTAGTTTTCGACAACATAGGTGTCAAGCTTCAGTTTTGCTCTCGAGTAATCATTTTTGAATCACAATGCCATCTGCATCGTCTGTCACAGCTCCGTCTTATGCGTTGGCCGCTGGTGCGAAACCTGCCACTAGTCGCGCAATGTCTTCCGTGTCTAAGGACGACATTACCGCCACCCAAGTCTCTACTGTTTCATCGCTAACTTTGTCGTCATCTGCGATCTCCACAGTCACCAAAGATGCGGCTTCCTTGTCCAGCACCGGCGAATCGCTGTCTACGACGCCAACAATCCAGGAGCCATTAGCCAATGGCAAGCCTACAGATGTCTCGAATAAAGACAAGGATGCATCCTCTACTTCAACTGCTGCTGAAGAGTCACTTACGTCGTCTGTTGCTGGTGGTGGTGCATCGTCATCATCGTCTTCATCGACTACTTCAACCGCCACTGAATCCGTTTCATCCATCGAAGCCACAGCCACAGTGTCGCAGAAGCCGAGCCTTACACCAGCACCGCTACCGAAGGTCAATGTCTGGAAGGTCAGACAAGAAACAATATCTCCCCGATCTGTTGTTTCCAGCGTGGATCCGACTCCAGCCGAATTATCTTCGGTTGTCATCAATGGGGACAACGAACGAAAATCTTCGAAGTCATCGATTGTTGCCGATCTGGATTCTAAGGACTGGCCCACAGCACTGGAGGAAGATAGCAATGCAGAGAAGAAGGACAATGCGTCGAAACCGCCGAAGCGACAAGGTGAATATTGTCGAGCTTACTTGATGGTGAAATGGAAACTAATGGCTCGTTGTAGGCAAAGAAAAATGGGTCCCCTACACCCCCGCCTTAATAGTCCCCACGAAGTCTAATCGAAGTGGCAAGCCTTTCTCATCCCGTTCCAATAACAGCGCAAGATCGGGTTCTACTGGCAACACTGAGGGCTCTAACTCTGGGGAAGAGCACAATGGCCGCGGTAACAAGAATTTTGTTCGAGGGAACAGACCTAAGAATGGTAGTTCCCTAAATGGTACTTTGGAAAAGAAGTCTACTTCGACGTCATCTGCGTCGAATTCTACCGAGAACAAGGATCCGAAGACATGGCACAAGAAACATCATGAGAAGAAAGACCCTATCAAGGATGAGAAGGACGAGAACATCTCTAAGGACCGCGCAACACGCTCAGCAGGCAAGGAATTGTCGCAGTCTGCGCTCGACCCACCAAATAACAGTGCTGCTACTCAACCTAGCCAAGCCCAGCCACAAGGGCGCCCTGCTAATACGTCCAACTACCAGCCGCATCACCTCTCTCAAAATCAAGCATCTATCCCATCCTCACAATCATCTGAGCAGAGTGGATCTGAGCAGTCCTCGGCTCTACCAAACCAGGAATCTTCATATTATCAAGCTCATCAGTCGCATCATTCGCCATCCAACCAGTTCTCGCAAGCATCTGCATCAATTCCTCAATCAAAGGCCGTTCCACCTCCTAAGAACCGGACGCAACGGCCATACAATAATCAGACGAATGGTACTCATCAGCCGAGCGGTCATGGATCCCAGCCAATAAATCGTGGCCCAAGAAACAACGAATACCACAATATTCATGCTACCACTAATGGACAGTCGCCTGTTGGTCAGTCAGGACAGCAAGGACCATATCAGAACTCGAGGACTACGCCCAATGGGACGCGCAATACATCGCCTCGGTCAATACACAGCAACCCACAATTCCAACAGCATTTCAGCGGCTACCAGCCTCATCATAACAATCACCATAACAACTACAACCAAATCCGACGAGCATCCGCGGTTAATGTGTCAACCTTCCAACCGGCTGCGAGACAGTTCTACGCTCCACAGCAGGACTATGCTGCCATGTTTGCTTTCCCACAGGCTTTTCCGTCCCAGCCTGCTCTGATTCCAGGATACATTTACGAACCTGCCAATCCGGTTACCGCTCAAGTGTAAGTCCATGTATTGTGAATAGTTTGGCAGTTTCAGAAGACTAACATTACACAAGTGAATACTACTTCTCTCTCGAAAACTTGTGCAAGGATATTTATCTGCGACGAAACATGAACAGCGATGGTCTCGTCCCGTTATCTCTACTTGCTGGATTCAACCGAATCAAGAGCTTAATTAACGGCGACGTAAATATTCTAACTGAGGCCTGCCGCCAGTCGCACAATGCTGAAGTCGTTGGTAATAAGGTCCGCTCAAGAGAGCATTGGAGTAATTTTGTCATGCCTTTCCATGAGCGATTGCCACCAGGACAAGAAGAGGAAGGTGAGCTGTCAGTTATTCCGACGTCAACGCCTACATCTTCGAAAGTCATACCTGTTGCTGCAACACATACCATGACTACACAGGAAGCCTCGGCTGTGGTTCCAGGTGTCGCTACACCTACGCCAGTGACAGCCGCCGCAACTGAATAAGACGCATATCAATTATTGGATTTGGGTTTTCGTTTTCATTTTTCGGTTCGAAGTTTGGTTTTATATGGAAATAAAAAAGGAGATCATCCGGCAAAAGTTTTTTTGAGTTGTTAAATAAACAGTGGATTTTTTTCATATCTATCACATCACATCATATCATACTATTTCTACTTATCAGTCAAAGTTAATATAATACAGTCAACGTGTTTATAATGATAGAGCGCAGGAATCGCGTTCTCGGCGAGGATGTTCGACATTGGGAAAGACTTCTAATATTCTTTATTATGTGAATGTTTATTAAGCTTGTATGTGATTTCCCTTCGAAGTGATGGCGACGCTTCTTCTTATTCAAAGCTTGTTTATAATTTTTTAGCCTTGTATGTATGCACATTACTTCGTCTATCTTGAGAAACATTGCATTCACGGGATGTTTGCATATACTTTTTTGTTGGAATTAACTCAAGTCTATTTGACATTTGCTAGTCATCTGGGTTACGGCGATTGTTATTTGACCTGTTCCTTGGAGTTATCATGCTATGAATTAAAGAATGCCTACTCTGACGTTCTAATTACGACGGCCGCTGTTTTCGGAAATGATTGTATTTAGATATTAAGTTCATATTGTATTCAACAGTTCGGCCCTACAATGTCAGAGCTAGTCATGTTATATCGGTATGCCTAGTTGCATTGACATTAGTTGTGACGAGGTAGGCAAGTTCAGTGGATAGTAGACGTATTAATTTATCGTTACGGTGTGTACAATAAGAAATACCGAGTTGGCAGAGGCCCCGTAAATAAGGGTCGTCGGGGACGGTTCCGTTACCCGGATCCAAAGCAGCGCTCGAGCAGATATCTAATGCCGACGTAAAAATGAACCGAAAATCAGCAATTTCTGCTCCTTCATTACTTTTGAATAGAAGAATGTCACCAGCCCGGAGTAGTTCGGCACTACTATCCTTGGTTCGACTCTGTGCCCCATATTCATCGAGACCAATATGCCAATGTGTTGCCTTTCGACACGAATGGAGCCGCAATTACTCCTCGGAGCAGACTCCTCTACCTGCTGATGCCCAATCCTCCTCTCCGATTTCATCCGGAGCATCTAGTCCGTCGACCCAGCTTCCGAACCCGACTCGAAAGCCGATCAATAATCCCGATGTGGCAGCAGCTCTCAATGCGCTGGCCTCGTCCAAGAAGAAGGACAACAATGGAAATTACCTGATCCGTCCGATCGGGATGCGGTCGCCGCCAAAACCGACCGATAATACTGGTATCGATAAGCGGACATTTGCTCAGAAACGGGCTGATTTTGTTGACTATGACAAGCATATTGAAAAACGACGAGAATTGTGAGTCATTCGGTGTGCGTCCGTGGCTCGACTAACGAAATACTAGGGTCCGGGAGTTTACGAAGTCATATTTCTCAGAAATGCATCAGTATAAGAAGAATATGGGTAAAGAATGGATTGCGCCGAAGATGTTTTTTCGAGCAGACAAGGCATTGTATATGCCTAATTTCTACGGAACCACTTTGGCCTCACGGAAAGCCACAGATACCACATCAGCTTTGAAGGGCAATCTTTCAATTGTTAAGATCTACTCTTCCGTATCCGGGGAACGGCAAGTTAATTCATATTTCGATTCCCCGGAGAAAGCACTCGCAGATGTTCGGGAGGAGGAAGGATATCAGATCGTCGATATTACGATCCCGGAGAGCTTTGTCAAGGCGTGGATTTCCAAGTTCTTCCAGTATCGTACCAAGAACGTAGTTGGAAAGACTCGGCATAGCAAATTCTTTTATGCACAGAAGTTACCAGGACAACTCAACCTTGCCATCGGCGCCGCGAACCAGTATTGCGGATACGTCTATCTCGTCGACCGCGATTGTAAAGTGAGATGGGCCGCTGGCGGTTATGCGACAGCAGAAGAGAAGGATTCAATGCAGCGATGTCTACTTGGGCTTGTTGCCGAGGATCGGGCAAGACAAAACAAGAACTGAAAGTTTAGATGATGTAAATTTGTATATTACCAAAATTTGACCAAAACTGATAAAGCTTCGGAGCGGCCTCACCGGTGGCACAGCCACTCTAGCGATGGGTGCCACACGTCCTATGGCTAGAACGCCACAACTCTACGCTGAGCATGAATATGTCTCAGTCCAGAATATACCTTCATTTCACTGTTCTCCGATCACCATATCTAGCCATAAATACTAGCAACATGCAAGGTAAATGGAAAGCAGTTAACTGTGCTCTTGGGAATTCTATCTAACAGGTTGTTCTGTATAGGATATAATAAGTACTATCCTCCTGATTACGGTAGGTATACCACATCTATTCCGAGAGTCAAGTGATTAAGACAACGCCTAGATGGCAAATCGTCGCTGAATAAGCTGGCAGGCAAGCATTCGCTTGGAAATAGAGCCAGGAAATTAAATGAACAGTATGATCCATATTGGTCCTCCCTTTTCTTTTCATGACTGACTGTGGATGATTAGCATATTAATCGTCCGCTTCGAACTACCTTTTGATATCTGGTGCGAAAAATGCAACAATCATCTAGCACAGGGCACCCGTTACAATGCCGAGAAGAAAAAAGTTGGCGCATATTACACTACCCCGATTTTCTCATTCCGCATGAAATGTCACCTATGTCCGAATTATCTTGAAATTCAAACAGATCCGCAGAAGACTGAATATAAAGTCACGTCTGGAGCACGCCGAAAAATTACAGAATTCGATGGAGATAAAATTGGTGCTATTAAAGTAGACTCTATACTTCATGCTAGCAACCAGGCGGATGATGCTGATAGTAGGGATCCGTTTGCTGGTGTGGAGAAGTCGGTTGAAAAGTCGAAACAGATGCGTGCATCGCATCAGCGAATAACAGAGCTATATCAGCATACTAATCAACGGTGGGCAGATCCGTATGAAAAGAATCAAATACTGCGGAGACTATTCAGGAATGAGAAGAAGAGCAAGGACGCAAAGCTTTCGGCCAATGATTCCATGGATTGGAGGATTGCGAAAGTGGCGCAACACAAGAAGAGACATGCGAACGGACCTATAAGTGATAATCGATAATGCATTATAACGAACGAGTCTACGGGATGGGAATACTTACAGCTGGTGTTTAAGGATTTTATGGTTTGGCGCTCATGGCTTGCAAGTGTATAATATCAATCTGCTATGGTACAATAAACAGACACTGGCACATTTCCGTTCAGAACGAACTCCTCATTACGAAACCTAAACAGGTATATCTAACATTACAATTCCACCAATTGTGAAATCACCTTCTTATCTTCTGCATTCATCCCGGGCACTTCCTTTGTCAACATGGCTGGTGTATTTGTAGTCGAGGTGCTCTTCGTGGTATCCGACAGTGAAACAACAGGCGGCCTGAAGTTGACGACACGGCCTTCGTTATAAATTTCGTTTAAGACGTTTTCGAAGGCAGATGGACCCCCTTGCTCGTTGATTTCAAGATACTTGTTGTACAAGAACAAAGCGGTTTTTGCGTCCTCTATCGAATCGTGCGTCTCCATTTGAATGTTTTCATTCAAAAGATACCAAGCCAGGAAGCGTAAAGAAAGTTTCCTAAATAACATCAATATATAACCATCACCAGAAATCGAAGCACACATACCTTTGCCGCGATTTGATATAGTACAAGTCGACTGTGTCAATTACTTGATCCTTCGGGACTTGGATATCTATAAGTCACACTTAGCAACCTCGGCTCCATTATGATTTACGCGACCGAAACCTACTTATTGTTCGGAAATCGTTTGCCAATCCGTGTCCAACAAAGACACAACCCAGATTAAGCAGTACCCACAGTTTCTTGTAAGCAACTTTCAAGGGCACCAGCGATTTCTTGGACTTCAGAGGATCAAGATCACCAATCTCAATTCCAGAAAATTCGGTCAAGTAGTCGACAATATTATCCTTCGTGGCAATATAATCGTCGATAAACGCGGCTCCAGCCTTCGGACCGTCACCCCTGACGACAGACACTCGTGCTAAACTAAGCCGACTCGGTCTAATCAGATGCCTTGTACCGTCACTTCGGATCTCAGTTTCTTCCTGTTGCAGCGCAACGAATTCGGCGTCAATGGCGACAAGCGTTCCAGCTTGTGGTGCTTCTTGCTTAGTGAGGCACGAGTATTCGAATCGCAAGCTTTCATCACTAAATTGAGATTAATACCGAATTGTGATCGCAACAAATTTTGCACCCACAAGTTGATTGCAGCCTCACTATATAGCAATGACGTATCCATCTGATCCTTCCACTGGGTACTATACTCAGCACAAGAGGGCCGGCAACTCTGGTATATCAGCGATGTTGGGGTCTTCCATACATAGTCAAACTTCAATGCTTCTGAGGCGGGGAATTGCCGGACTGAGAAGTCATTGAACAAATACCAATGTTTCGATCCATCTTCGTGTGGAACTATGGTACGAACTTAGATTCCTGCGACAAAATATCTGGTCGGTGCGCAACTTACTTCGGATCAATGATACCATATGATTATCGGCAGGGCCAAAATTAACTTCGACGACCATCCCAGCAAGCTCGTAAATCTCGGAACCGTTACCTTCGAGCGGGGCTGGCGTGCTCTCAGGAACTTGCTTGATCATCAATCCGTCCTTTCCAATGTCGGCTTCGAATTTCATTGGCAAGAAATTCTTTTGATTCCAAAGTTGTCGTGATGCCGGTGTATTGATTGCGGCATTCAACACCAGTACCGGAGCCAGAGACTGAACTCGTTTCGTGGTTGTCAGCATCTGGTAGCGGCGGCATTTTTCACCACACCATCCTCTCGTGTGGGTCTTGGACTCCAAGCTTTGCCGCAAGATGTTGCAAAAGTTTGTAGAGTGACTTTTGTTATCAGACCCAACCGCCGTACCTCGTCCACTAGAACTGTCATGTAATTTCGGATACAGTAAGTCAGTAACGTAAGTTGTTGCCCGCCTATGAGTCTCGCTATTGCAATTTCCACAGCAAACAGTAGTGAGGGTGGTCACACCCGCAACTTTGTCTAACTGAGTGACAAAATTATTATTGATCAACTCCGATGATTCAATTTCTTTGCTCCTGTTCTCCTGTCCTATCCGCTCCATCAAGAACCGATTGAATGATTGCAGCATGGCACCCAACGGAAGCTGTTTATTGGTTGACGCCTCATCGTCGAGTAAACCTAGAGCTGATGCCTGTGGTATAGAGCTTAGCGTACGCACAAAGTTATACGCTCGACAGTGTTGGCCTTCTGCCTTTGATAACATATCAAATAAGAAGCCAAGTTCGCACAGTAGGCAGCTTTCGGATCGACACGAACCAGAGACGTGTTTCAGCGCAAAATTGTAGACCAGAGGGGTGAACCGATATAATTGCAGTAATGCATTTGTGTACGAATTTTGCAGATGAGTCTCTAGGCCAGCGTAAGGCGTGCGGTTGTAAAATCTGTCAAAACTTAGATGAACTCGTTTCTTGCCAAATGACTGGAGGAAACTTACCCGAAGTCGAAGTCCTCAACACCAAATTTACTGTACTTAATTTCGACCTTCTTGAATGACTCAACAGGATCTGTGGTTGCCTCCATAGTCCGAGACGTTCCATTTTGAGTCAAGATTTTGTCCTGCTCACTTCTAAACATTGGCGTCTTAGACTCGGCCTTGCTGTAATTGCTGTATGGCAATGACTCGGTCACATATCGTCGATGTCGCTTAGGAAATGGAGCGTAGCCAACAAAGTCGACCATTTTCATGGTTGCAAGGATTTCGGGATCGATTGGCTCAGGCGGGCGAGCGACGTTGAAAACCATATCGGAAGGCCATGCAGAAAGAAGCTTTTCCCTGTAATACGGCATCCCAACTGTACTCAATGGACTGTACGCTGTTAATGATGTCTACACAATCGACTGCGAAACTAAATCAGCTCTTACACGTCATCTGTAAGCTTGATACTTGGGCTGGTATCCATAATAGGATCATTCCATTCTATTTGCCTACCAAATTCAGTGAATTGGGATGATTCAGATGTGCCCCATATCTGAACCGATCCTGGGTTTCCGGCAAGCGCAAAATAATCCCCAGATGTCGAGAACTCAAGACCAGTGACATAGTTGATGTTGGCCTGGTAGAGGTACGCATGCGCTGGATTAAAGAAATCGAGCATCTGAAGTTGTCCAGTAACTGATGAAACTAGACAGGTCGTAGACATTTTCGGATGCATTCGCACATATGCTGCACCTGCTGGAAATGGTACTGGCGCTTGTGGACGGAAAGTTCGAAGGTCATAAATGTTGAGTAGCGGGTCAAGAAGGTACGAAGTCCCTCTGTGCCATTGTATTAGTCCTGGCAAATGCTACAGTACTATGGTTACATACCTATGCGTTTGACCGCACGTAAGGAGGACATTATCGTGAGTGTCAAGATCTGCCAAGCCACCGGAGTGAGCGGGAATTTTGCGAACTATCTGCAAGGAGACCGGATCAATCAAGACCACTTCCCCTCTGGTACTTCCCCCGCAAATCAATCGCCCACCGCGTCTCAACACCGTAAACCCATCGTCAGAGGGGACCTAACGGTAACGATTAGTTAACATGAGATCAAAGCAATTTCAACAAGCTCGGGCACCTCATTGACCATGCTGCCTCGATCGACATTGATTCTGAACAGTCCCGGACCTTGTCCAGCGACGACAACCTCGGACGTTCCGCGAGAAGTATAGCTCATACAAGTAAGATCCTTCATTTTCGTCTCGTCCCTATCCACTTTCACCTTTAGCACAATTCCAATTCATTGCTCTCGTGCTACTCACTTGAGATTGAAACGCAAGATCCCTCTCCGTTGTGTCATTCTTAGAGTGTCGGAATCAAGTGACAAAACCCCTCTATCGTTCACAAGTATCTGTTGAACAGCTGACTTATGGCCTACATAACTGGTGTACTTCCGTAGTGACGACCCGGCAAGTGAAGCTATACGTCCCTGTACCCATCAGACACACTCGCTATTCATTTGTGTACAAAATTACCTACATTTACATCGCCCGTCCATAAGAGTTCCTGACTGGTGTCAAACGTCACCGCCGAGATGGCAGTCGCAAAACCGAACGGTTGTGCAGCGACTTGGTATAGCTGACAATCCGATACATTAGTTGGACCCTAGATGCAAATAACCAACCTCCTCCGCCACTGGAAAGCACATACCTCATGCCATCCTTCCATTATATAGTGTTAAATTATCGATGGAACTACTAGTGTTGTGGGGAGTAGCGCATATCCAAGGTTGGTAGATGACTGTAGGCGAGGAAGGCAAGGCTGATATGTTAGCGCTATTGATCTCAGCTCCAAACGCGAAGGCCAAAAATCCGACAAAAATTGCTATAGTAGTGGATGTGCTATTCCGGCAATTGCATAAAAATAGTGCTCAAAAGATATTGGATGTGGCTGTCTATTTACGACTCCCAGCCCGGTTGACATGAAGTTTGTGGACCTCGGCGAAGTCGCTTGATTGCTCCCAACTTACGAGCGCAACTTCATCTATCTGAGAACAATGACTACTACATTGCGAACACTTGTTCAATTCGCGTTGTTATTTATTCACCTATTTTATATTGTAATTGTTTACCTGGTATAATTGTCGAGGACCACAGAAGTATTTGCCGTATCTGAAAAACCAAGGCAAGCACAATGCTGCGCGTCCTTTGTTGACTATCGTCAGAAACTGATTGGGCGATATTGTCTTCAAATTTATCGTGATGGGGACAAGGCGTCGTCCATGTTTGGACGAATCATCAGTTATTCTCATTAGTATAAGATCTGTGGTTGCGAGCTCTCTCCGGTTTCCAGATTTTAACGTACGCTACAACTAGTAGCAAAGGTACCGCATAATAATAATCGAAGGCGTCGTATAGAAAGGCTTAGGAATTTCTTGCTTCATTTAGTAATTGCAATGCCAGTGGGAGCGAAACAAGAAGGGCAAAGGATCATCCATTCAAACTGAATATCTTCACCCAATGCTGATCAAGAGCCAGTGGACTACGTCGTACTCGCCCGCATTCTAAAGAGCTCATATATTCCAACGTACTCGAGCATTGCAGTTGTTAACGGACAAGCCCGGCTGCCGAGCTTCTTCATCTAGCAAGCCGCTATCCATCCATCCTTAGACCCCATTATGCGATCATTCAGAATGTCCATCTTTAACCCATAAGTAGAGATAGCTGTTTCGTAATGTGTCCTCGAGCAGCCGATGGGATTTATCACTTGATCTTGTTACTACCCATCGTTGTCAAACCTGGATGCCGTCTGCGATCTGGTTCTGTGTTAGCCTACCTAGTTGCATTGACTGCGTTGCAGCTATTATATATCACAAAAAAAATGGGTGGGAAGTAAACGCTGCTGTCCAAATGCTGAGACCTTGTGCGCTTGCATACTAGTCTCGGGAGGAAAGGGGGCGGTTTTGATATTGTGCACAGTCTGTTGGAAATCGCATGGATACCTGACTGTTGAGTTCAATATCCTGCCGTCCTATATCAGCTGCATGCCGGTTCAGATACAGCGGTGGAAATGGGCATCGTTGCTCTATACGATGGTATTCAATCTGCACCGTTGGTGGGCACGGGCACCATTTCGCTAGATCGTGAATGCCAGTGAAGAGGGTGTCCTGATAGTGCGAAATATCATGGGCCCTTCTGGTTGCGCACCAGAGCGTTAGCAAACTTGTTGAGGCTTGTGGAACTCTACTGATCTCGTACGTATTGCGATGGGACGGTAGTGACTGCTATGAAGAAGTTTCGACAATGGTGTATCATAGTTCAATCGGTCCAACCGTATTATTGTGCCACCTGTATCACCCACATTTGTTGATGTAGTTGTGGCATAAGTTATGGATGATATTCGATGTCCGAAATAATGGGTATTCAAAGAGAGTTTGTGTGAGCTCTGACGATCAGGGACAGGCCCGTATTGCTTTGGCGTTTATGTGGCAGCTATCGCAAAACCCTGCCAAGATCTATCGCATGGCCCTGCCCTAAGGAGGTACACAGTCCCCCCTTACTCGCAAACTTGCTTCTAATAAGCAGAAGTTCACCAGTCTGTATGGCAGTACAGTGCTGATGATACAAAGGACGGACGGCAATAAGTTGGCGCTTGCGACTTGCAGAAACAGCTAAGTATATGGACATCGCAATTCGGCCCTTCCCCACAAGCTACTGATAACAATACAAAACGTACGCCGGCATTTGTCACCACACTATTGCTGTGTGCATCAGTCAACCTATCACGAGACAGAGGTATACAACACTCCTTTGTAGGTGGCTTAAAGTCCTCATTGTTCTACAGAATCTAATACAGTGCGTCAACCACAGTCGAACAAAAGCTGGAACAGATTCGTGACGCTCTTGAGATTCCAAGTGCCCGTACGCACATTCGGCGCAAGATGGACACCTACAGGCTATTCCGTACGCACACAGCCAGCACGTTAAATTCAGATATCAGTAGTGCCGGATTTTTTGCAGAGAGGAGTCCACAACCTGTAACTCATGAAGATAGTGCGTCAATTACTCAATCCCGTTGGCGATCACCAGCAAACACAGAGGGGGCGAAGACGCAGCATGACGATGCATCGCCTCCGACTATTGGCCACAAGAAAGGCAGTCGCGGTCGCAGCCGCTCTCGGCGTCACGCAAAAGTGGATCACATGCCAGACAGAAGTGCATCTCGGCGCGCAAGCGTTGTGTATGATTTCGCACACGAATCTCACAATGAAATTACCAAAAAGAGGTTTCCTACTTTCCGGACAAAACTTCTGGAGTGGGAGATTGATCAGTTCCTGAATGCTAAGGTTCACGACGATCCGTTTGCTCGATCGGCCCTGCCTTATGCTCTCCGTTTTCGAGGCTCGATCTTCTGGAATCTGTTTCCCCAAATATTGATCGTCGGATCATGGGGAACCTTAATCGTTTGCATATCGCAACTCAAGACGAATCTCGGTGTCTCGACGGTTTTGATTACGGTGCTTGGTTTTGTTACAGGTTTGGCTCTATCTTTCCGTGTCAACACGGCATATGAGAGATACAACGAAGGACGCAAATACTGGGCACAGCTAACAATGACTATTCGCAATTTTTCTCGATATGTATGGTTCCAAATTCCATTACGCAAGGGCCACGAAAAGTCGGACCTTTTGATGAAGGTCACGTGTTTGAAACTGCTCGTTGGTTTCGCTATCGCCCTTAAACATCATCTTCGCGAAGAACTGGGTACCGACTATGATGACTTGAAACCATTCGTGGCGTATCTTCCAACTTATGCGCGCAAGAGGGCAGAGTTGGCCGCTGTGGAGGTCAAAAGAAAACAAGCTGAGAAAGAAAATCTAGACGCAGAGTTCGAACGATTGCAGGCCATGGAGGAGACGTTACGATCGGTGACTGGGGGAAATCCGTTGTCGCCGACAGAGCCTAGTCCTTTGGCTCGTAGCAGCACGTCCACTGGTGGACGACCTGCTTTGAACCGAATGGGGACCATGCAGCGAGCTGTGCAGGCATCGAACGACATCAAGTCCAAGATCGTGAATCAGTGGTTTCCGATTAATCCCAAGCTATCAGAGTATTTGCTTGACCGGGAAGATAGAATTTCACGGGCTACTGTCATGCACGGTAACCTGCCGCTGGAGATCCTTCAATTTCTGGCGTACTATTGTCGACAGATGCAACTTGACCAAGGAATCTTGACGCCATCTGAGATCTCATTTTTCTTCACTCAGACAAATACAATGACCGATATTCTTACGGGGTACATCTGATCTCAACTGGACTATTTTGGTATTTGCTAACTCAGACACAGCACCGAACGAATTCTTAGGACGCCGCTACCATTGGCGTATAACATTCTTTGCAACCAGCTTGCATGGATTTTCGTGCTCATGCTGCCATTCCAGCTGGTCTCCACGCTTAATTGGGTCGCCATTCCGGCAACCGTAATCGCCGGCTACGTTATTCTCGGTCTTGCCGCCATTGGTCTTGAAATTGAGAATCCTTTCGGATTCGACCCGAATGATCTCGATCTCAACCGGTATTGCCAAACTATCAGTGTTGAAGTTTCGATGGTCATGTCGTACGTGCCGTATGCCGATTCCAGCGCTTGGATGCGCGACAGTTTGAATAAACCATTGGCACCAGTCTATAATGGAGATTTCGACAAGTGCGAGAAAGATTTGGAGTTGGAGGATATGTTTAGGATTCTGCAACAGACAGTCGAAGATCCATCTAAGCGGTGGCATACTAAGATCCGTATGTCCCAATCAGACCATGGGACGAGTATGGAGGAGAAGAACGACGAAAAAGAAGAAAACTTCGAGACCATTGGTACCCTTGGTGGCGAGAAAGTAGTAGATCAGAAGAAGCGGCCGCATAGAAATTCTGTCTCGTCATCGCTGAGGAGTGTAGTATCTGCACACTCTAACTCGGATTCTCCGGTGACTAGTCCGATATTGGATAGCAATATCATATCGTCTGCAGTTATGGGTAGATCTCGCAGGCCAACATACGAGAGACGGCAACAAAGTGTTATTATAGAGGACGAGGAAGAAGAGAATGAAATAGCCCCGCGGATGATTGTAAGCAAGTCCTCGGAAATTGATAGCAAAGGCCGCAAGAAAGAGTCAGAAGATGAGTCCGGGGATGGTAGTGACGATAGTGCGGATGAAGACCCGCTGGAAAGAGCACAGAAACATCTTCCGCGGCTCGCTCTCACGGTTTCGCAGTTATCCGGATTACCACCAGACATCATTCCAGATGAGAGGATAATATCTCCATCTGTAAGTTCAAAGTCCTCACAGAAATTGTCACCTCAATTATCCGCTTCTACTGTGATCAGGGATGGGTCACCGGTTAGTCGCAATATAGAGGAGAACAATAATAGTCTGATGTCCGAGCAAATCGCATATTCTGAGTTGACATTGTCAGGCGAGAATCTAGACCTTTTAACCGACAACCGCACGAAGCCAAAGTCGTACGACATGAACAACGAAGACGACGCGAAGGAGATATACGAATCTTTGAGTTCGACGAAGCTTTTGCAATGGTCGGCGGCGCCGGCTCAGCAGAATTGAAATTGCTTTGTTTCCCGTTATTTAGATAATTTATATTTGATGATGATCAGCAATTGGTAGGCGCTGGTAAGATGGGATTTTGATATTTGATTGTAGCATTGGAAGTTCGTTCATTATTTCGACTTGTGTGCCGCCGGGTCAAGTAGCACATTGTATATATCCGATCATCGCTACTATAGAATACGTCTTAGCAATGTGCGATTCCTTGAGTCTCCAGCCCTCACTTCAAAGGTTTACAACTGTTAGCTCAGGTGCACAAACTCTTTGTCTAGTGTGCGTTGCACGGTTGGATCACTCGGCCACCAAACCCCGGATTTTGAATATTTGTACGGTTTGGGAATATCAAAAACTAACACTGCTGTATCAAATGTCGTGACATGTATGCTTCAACCAGCCACATGTTGTGATCACACTGTGAACTTTAAAAAGTTAAATCCCTAATTTAAGGGGCGGAGCTCAATAATGCGGCGTCAGTTTGACAGCAAGATCGTGCTTAAGCCTCCTCCACATCTCACCCGCTCACTGACTGTACTCTTGGTTCCCTCTGCCAGTCGAACTAGTCGACAGTGCGTTTAGTGTCCAGAGTAAGGGAACAATGACTGCGTCGAATCAAGCTGGTGTGTTTGGCGGTTTAAATCCTACTGCGTACAATGCATCAAATCCACTTCCTTTGTTTATTATACAGGTATACACGCCGGGCATATGTCGGTGCTAATATTGACGGATAATAATAGGTTGTTATTATTGTGGTAATATGTCGACTTTTACATTATCCGCTTTCTCTTCTTCGCCAGCCTCGTGTTATCGCGGAAGTCATCGGTGGTGTGTTGCTCGGTCCCTCGGTTATGGGTCATATCCCGAACTTCAACAATACTATCTTTCCATCGGCCTCGATGCCTTTGATCACTCTGGTTGCAAACATTGGATTGGTGTTTTTCCTGTTTTTGGTCGGTCTCGAGGTCGATATATCTCTGGTTCTCAAAAATTTGCGCACTGCAGGCAGCGTGGCCCTAGCCTCCATGGCGCTGCCGTTCGGACTGGGCGTTGCCGTGTCGTATGGCTTGTATCGCACATACCACGTCGCGGACAATGTGACCAGTCCGGTGTCATTTGGCCTGTATGCGCTGTTTATTGGTGTCGCGATGGCCATCACGGCGTTCCCTGTACTGGCCAGAATTTTGACTGAATTGAAATTATTGTCAACGAATGTGGGCACCGTTGTCCTTTCCGCTGGTGTGTCGAACGATATCGTAGGATGGGTCCTCCTCGCGTTGACTGTCGCCCTTGTGAATGCATCCAGCGGCATCGTTGCCCTGTGGGTCGTCCTCGTCTCATGCGGCTGGATCATCTTTCTGTTGCTGATTGTTAAGCCAATATTCAGATACGCTGCTCGCCGGTCTGGCAGCCTCGACACCGGTCCAACACAGTTCATGATGGTCTTCACGTTCGTTGTCGTCCTGGTCTCTGCGTTCTTCACGTCAATAATCGGTGTGCACCCAATTTTCGGAGGATTCCTCGCCGGTATCGTTGTCCCACACGAGAGAGTGTTTGCGGTCGGCGTTACGGAGAAGATCGAGGATATCATTTCGCTGTTGTTCTTGCCACTGTATTTCGCATTGTCGGGACTCCAGACGAATTTGGGTTTGCTGGATAATGGCATCACGTGGGGATACACTATTGCTATTATCGTGATTGCTATGGTTACAAAGATAACCGCTGGCACGCTTGCCGCGAAGGTTAACGGACTGTTGTGGCGAGAATCACTCACTGTTGGTACTTTGATGTCGTGCAAAGGGTACGTTTGTTTTTGTTATTATTTTTTTGTGGCCGGCCTAACGAAAGAAATAGATTGGTTGAGTTAATTGTGCTTAATGTTGGTCTCCAGGCAGGCATTTTAAGCCAGCGAGTGTTTACGATGTTTGTGGTCATGGCGCTTGCTTGTACATTCCTGACCACTCCTTTGACAACACTACTTTACCCTGCCTGGTATCAAAAGAAAGTCGCACTCTGGCGGCGTGGCGATATTACCTGGAACGATCCATTCGTTGATGTGCCGACTGTGCCGTATCGCGCGGACACAAGACGACCGTCCGCTGAGACTGTTCGCGAGGACACTGCGCCGCCTGCACCACTCAAGGTTCTCGTGATGCTCACTCGTCTTGAATCGATTAGCGGAATCACGGTATTCTTGAGATTGCTAATCCCCAATAGGGGCTACACATCGAGTGAGCAAACGCAGACAATCCATCCTAGTCGCCGAGGTGCCTCTGAGAAGGCGGATTCGATCAGTATAGCGCGGCAGTCAGACGCGCTGATGATTCATGGTCTCAAACTTGAGGAATTGACGGACCGTACCTCGGCCTTGATGCGCGCGAGTAGTATTGAAGATGAGGATAGTCCACTTTCTCTGCGTAAGGACCCGATTCTACAATCATTTGTTTCGGTCGGCAAGTTCTGGGACCGTAGTCGAATTACCGGTGCCAAGGCAATTATTCCAGACAACGAATTCGCGGAGTATACTGCTAGCAAAGCTGCTGATTTGGATAGCGACATGGTGGTTGTGCCGTGGACCGTGACAAACGCGGCCGACAGCGACTTCCTTACGTCAAAGATGGTCCGCATCGTCAAAGGTCTGTACGAGTCTGCGACATGCGACGTGGTGGTACTGCTGGATCGTGGGTTTGACGACGCTGCTGTCGAACACGTGAACGAAGGAAACAATGCGGCGAACTGGATGTTTACCCGCGGGGGACGCGGAGAGCGTCATCATATCTTATTCCCCTTTTTTGGCAACAAGGACGATTTAGAGGCACTCAAGTTTTTGAAAGAACGGGTTTTTGGTAACAAGGACGTCACGGCGACAATCGTGCATGGGTCCATTGACACAGACTCGCACGATAGTTTACTTAGCATTACTAGTGCGTACTCGGAGCGAATTTTGTTGGAGAGCATCGACTCGAATGTGACGGACGTGAGTCAGTACTTACTCAGGAAAGCCAAACAGGAAATCCAGTCGTCGTCTGATTTTATCGTGCTAGGTCGCGAGGCGGTAGGTGGCGCGCGGACGCAGTCGAGCTCTTCCTCGTCTTTGCCGGTTGTGGTAGAGAGTACACCGTTGAATATCCTGGGCGACTTGGCGGATCGGCTTGTGGTGGGCGGAGTTTTGGGAACTATTATTGTTTATCGGTCAAAGTGAGTTTGGCGCTTGTATGTTTGATTTGTGGTTAGTACATTTGACTTTATTGTCGGGCTTACATACCGAATGCTCGTAATCTTCGATCAGTCGTAATTTGCTTTTACCGCTCATGCGGTCAACCATATACACAGTTACGGTGAAGAACATGCTAGGACATTTGAAGAAGCAACGATCGACATTTGTGTTGGGCTCGCATGCCCCACCGTGGAAATTATCGATCAGTGGTGATCGCTGCGACTGGAGCGGTTTTCCGGCATGAGTAGCCGTCCGGATATGATTTACACAGCATGTGTGCATTCGGCGATGGGAAAATGCGTTCCCGTCAAACGCTTTTGTCGAGGACGTTCGATGACGTAGGGGGTCTGTTTTATGATGTCAGAGAGGGATATTTAAAATATTTTTCGAACAGACCACTGGAACATATTAGTCCAGCTACAAGCCGAAAGGCAATATGACTATATTATTAATGGCTGCTACTGCATCTACATCGATTCCAGATCGTGCGCCGGATCATCAGGGCAAAGGGACGAAAGTGTAATAGCTTCGGTATGCGTTGGGGTCTCGTCTTCAATCATGTCCAGTTTGCTTACACGTATAATCTACTGCGACATTATTAACGGCATAAGGGTCCCAATGCGGCTAGCGATGTCGAGTCAACTGATGTCGAGATGTCCTTTCCTGTGCTAGTGCGGCGCGGTCTTGTTAGCGTATTGTATTTCGGTTACGCATTTATTGTCTACTATTATGGTCCTGCCATCAACGCGAATTTTTGGCAAAAGCAATCAACGCATCACAGAAATAATAGGCAAATTACTACAAAGTAAGCAGGGCGGTTTGCACGATCAGACGATCTAGCGCCGCCCCAGCAATGCAAGCAGCCTGCAACACACTGCAAACGTTCTTGCTAGTGCCTCCGCCATCGACAGAAAGGCTGGCAAAGAGCAAGAATGCGATGAGAGTGGAGCTGCCTACGCCGAAGTCGGCTAGACGGACCCGCGATGATGATGCAAATGTGCAGCACAAATCAGCGGGACCAACAATCCAAACTTTAACTACGCCATAAGAGTTGAGTTTTGTCATGCTCAGATGCGGTATAACTGCCGCATTGACTGTGCGCAATAATATCGCGCGAAAGAAATTAGATAACGCGATAATATTTGTGGGCATAAGTTAGCTGGCCCATTGTACAGAATGACAATGCGCTTGCCTTAGCTATTCCATCACATTTGCCCTAATGATATCAATACTAATACACTCCGGTCTCTCTTGTGCGTCGTCCACTTGTATTGCAAATTGTGTGCCGGGGTAGCGCTAGGGCCAGCGCGGTTGAGGTGCTAACCTGTGCAGCGCTGCGAACGAGTTAGCCAGCAGGCCGACGAGCCAGTTGGCGCGTGTCGATTCCGACGCAGATAAGGGTGAGATAGTGCGAAATGCAGTCGACAATATCGACCGACACGATGCGACACGCGGAGAATTACGATGCCATGACGTCGGCCACACACGGCCGAGAGAGGAGGTGGCGTCCAGGCTAAGCCCAATCCGGTAAGACACGTCTTGGTACCTAGTTTTGTGCGGCTTGCTCGTGTACCTGTGCCCTGAGGTTAGGGCTGAACTGTGTTCGACCCTGCGCTCGCACAGTCGCACTTCAGCTCCGTCTTACGCTACCACTGTCCTCGACATCCGGGTTCGCCAGTGCTTGTAGTGCCCGGCAGCGGCTTATTCTCTCCGTCGTCACAACAGTGCTTGAGCTTTTCTGCACTCTCGTCTTCCGAAATGGAGTACTGCGCCCTACTGTGAACAGAGTACTCGACGTCCGCGTATTATTAATGATGAGCTGCTACTCTACTTCGCGGCTCGCCATTCCGACGACTGACCCGCGGCCCAACACGTTCATGGCATCCATTGTCTCAATTCCAAGTTCGCCGTTTGCAATGTCGCCCTCTGGTAGCTCCTACGATGTCAATGTTTCGTCCTCGTTCGCGTCACCTTCTGCGACAGAATCACCGTCGGGGTCGTTCAGTGATAACTCGAACTCATTAACGTCCTCGTCAGTCATCACCACAGTGCCTCTAAATACTTCACAGCCCGACGACCGGCGTGAGAGGCTTCGGCTCACGACACTGCCGACGGAGATTTTAAACAGTATTTTCGACTACGTAGTCACCGACCGCCACGACGTTCATAGAGAAAAGCTCCTACCTTTAGGCCGGACATGTTCCAAACTGTGCAGCGATGTGGGTTCCTTGGTCTCGACAGTTATGTTACCAATGCTGACTTCCTCGTTCTGTTAGGTTAACCGATATCTGTACGCAAACATCGGTCTCCACTCTATCCGTCAGTTCAATAAGTTAGTTTCGACCCTCCTCACGTCGTCGCTAACTCTAGCGCCACTGGTTCAGTCATTTTCGTACACAGCACCGGGCGAATTCACACCACGAGCCACCACGGGGTATCTCCCGAGCGACCTGACTCCGATCCTAACCCACCTGCCGACAATCCTGCACATATGTCCCAATATCGAGTCTCTTGCCCTTGAGAACATGAACGACATCAGCCTCAAGGACTGGCAGCATCTATTCCCGGCGTCCGCTGCCTCTATGCAGCGGATCCAGAAGTTCTCGTGGTCATATTATGCTGGCTGGCGTCGCGGCAGCAACTTTTCTCACGTCTGGTTCCAGGTCCTTGCCCGCTTTACCAATCTGCGGCAAATCTGGCTATCCAGTTGCGTTATCGACCCGGAAGCGATGAAAAATGTCCGGTCTGACGCGTTCGTGAACATCGACACATTGTATCTTGAGAATATTTGCTGGTCAATGCAGGATATGGAAATTTTTACGCGGCTCTTACCGAATGTGGAGTACCTCGACCTTAAAACTATTAAAGTCTTTCCTGCTCCGACAACATCCTATCATCCACTACCACTCATGTTCAAGAAGCTCAAGACGCTGATTATGGATTGTCCTAGTCGGATACTGTCCACTAACCACCATATCTGCTCGTTTCTCGCGCCGTCACTGAGGACCTCGTTGCAGGTTCTGTCCGTCTCTGGAGGAAGTTCGTTGTGTCCAACGTTTTTCAAGAATCTTAGGATCGACAATATTATTGTCCATCTAACTCAGCTGCGTCTATGCAACGGCTTCGAATCCATGCGTGAGTTAAACGATGTCGTGGTCAATTGCGTTAAGAGCAATCAACATACCAAACGGGTGATAATCGAAGCACCAAGCTTAGCCGTCGTCGACAAACACGATGTCAACTACGGCGCTATATCCGATATCGGACGCCAAGGACAGTGGGTCCTCGTCGATGTCGATTACCGCGAGCAGAAACAGGAAGCTCTTCAGAATATCAGGAAATTCCAGGATAAACCCGAGAGTTCTCATTCAGAACATGCATATGATACACGACATCAGATATTGGGGATTGATGAGGCGCGGATGCAAGAACTCGAATCTGCCTACCGAGAGTGCGTTAGGCTTTCGTCGCAGTCTTAATTATTTATCATTTAAGGCATGGCATGTTATGCAAAATTTGACGAAAGACTTTTGTTTCAAAAGTTATGGGAAATAATTCACTTCACGGCGCATATTCAGCATAAAATTTTTTTGTTTTAATATGGGATTGCAATTGTTGTCGTGCCATTGGAGTTATAAGTTAATATTGGTCTGTAAATTTGGTCAGCTACAATACACTTGGTATTGGTTGCATTTACTTTTGTACGAATACGAGTGTGATTCCGTATAACGTTTCTGCTATATATCTGTATTTAATCCGGTTGATTATTTGGATTTGGTTATTTGGGTTGATCTGTGTTTGGTGATAGATATTTTAGAATGACTGATACACTTTTACGATTAGGGGCGGCGGTGATGAGGGTGATGGCATGTCTCGTTGCATAGTGAAAGTATGTGATGGATGAATTGAGCGTATTATTCTACATGGTCTATGACCTACATAGGCGGAAGAGAAATGTAAAATGATGGCGGGCGGTGATTTGAAAATTATTAGCTAAAGGGTATAAACTATGGAAATACGAACAATAACTGCAATTCTATGATTGGCCGTGCCAGTGCACTTTTGACTTCAAAACGTGCTAGGAACCTCATCGCGTTGCGATTAATTTGTTCCGACCGCTAGACCCCGCATATTCATATTCTACCTCACAGCGAACCATCTTGTGAGTCCCCAGTATTAATCCGAAAATAAAAGTTACTGCTTCGTTTTGTTCGTCTGGCTTATTCGCAATTGTTCATCAATATAACAGCTTAAAACTTCGTCGATCTGCGAATTCCCCGACTTCTACACTGTCTCCTCTACGGCACCCACGCCC
Organism: Lipomyces doorenjongii; assembly: GCF_038497915.1. Classification (NCBI taxonomy): domain Eukaryota; kingdom Fungi; phylum Ascomycota; class Lipomycetes; order Lipomycetales; family Lipomycetaceae; genus Lipomyces; species Lipomyces doorenjongii. The sequence continues at coordinate 154,516 of NW_027118093.1, forward strand.
ACATCCTCGCAATGGCGAAATTCAAATTCCCAACCACCTCAGGCCCGCCAGACCTCTCGACAATGGCAACCTATCTGACCTCGGGCGCTGTCCGCAACGTCGTCGTCATGGTCGGCGCCGGCATCTCCACGGCTGCCGGCATCCCAGACTTCAGGTCTCCCAAAACCGGATTGTATCACAACTTATCCAGACTGAACTTGCCGTACGCCGAAGCTGTTTTTGATATCGATTACTTTAGAAAACGGCCCGAGGCGTTCTATATGCTCGCGCACGAGCTCTACCCTGGCAAATTCCGACCGACCATGTTTCATTCGTTTGTCAAGGTTTTAGAGGAACGGGGAGTGCTGAGGCGGGTGTATACCCAGAATATCGACACGCTGGAACGAATTGCGGGAGTATCGGACGATAAAATTGTGGAGGCACATGGCTCATTTGCGGAGAACCATTGCATTGATTGCGGGAAAGATATGAGCAAGGAAGACTTGGAAGTGACGATGAAGGAGAATGAGATCCCGACCTGTAAGCGCTGTGGTGGGCTCGTCAAGCCTGATATTGGTATGCCTTCTTTTGCGCCTTTTAGCTACGGCTACGTGTCGTGCATTTTACTAATTTAGGTTTTAAGTGTTTTTTGGAGAAGCCCTCCCTGCTCGGTTCTTCAAACTCACGACAAGCGACCTGCAAGCCGCCGATCTCATCATTGTGGCCGGTACGAGTCTGCAAGTACATCCGTTTGCGAGTCTGCCGTCGCAAGTGTCTTGTCCCCGGATCCTCTTCAATCTCGAGAGTGTAGGCGATTTTGGGCGACGCAAGACCGATGTCGTGGTTTTGGGCCCGTGTGACGAGGGTGCGCGTGAGTTGGCGGAAAAATGCGGGTGGGGAAAGCAGCTGGATGGATTGTGGAGCAAAACTGCGATTGTCAAGAGCATTGAGGAGGAGGAGGTTGAGGCGGCTAAGACGCAGAAGGAGGTGTTGGATAGTATCAATCGAGCGGCTGAGAAGGATGTGAAGAGTGTGAACGAAAAAGAGGAGGTTACGAGTGAGAATGCTGATGCTGATGCTGACGATGCCGCGGGCGAATCTTTTGTTACTGCGACGGAGAGCGTAGAATTCGAGGAGGTTACTGTTGCTATAGAGGAGTTAGAGATCACGGCGGAAAAGGAGGAGGCGCAGGTTTAATGTGGTTTTAGAATATGGCGTCCTGTGGTGAATAATTGTTATATATATGGCTGTATTGTACATGGGTACATATCGCTAACTAAGAGTATTTGCTTTGAACCTCTATTTATGACCAACGTGCATACCGATACATTCACGTTTGTTTTCCACCGATCCTGCGTTGCAAATCACCGGCCGCATTCAGCCAACGACCAAACACGATTGTATAGGTTGTAGGGTCATCTTCCCGTAATAGGTATCGTCTTTCTACTCGTCTCCGGCCCCCTGAAATATCTGCGCTAAACTAAATCTGGTGCCGCATTACAGTTAGTGATTAAAATAGCGAAGAAACGACGGCACAAGAACGGCCACGCGGCGTGCCTGTGCTTGCGGTTTTCTGGGGACTGGTGCACCCGGGACAAGCAAAGCTTTTGAAACGAGTCTTGTCTGTCAACGGTGGAAGTGTAGTGTGTCGCGGAACGAACGTTCACGGCAATTTTCACTCCGAGAACTAGTCGCGGCTTAAAGGAATTGTCTCCCTATAGTGTCTCTTGAGACCAATAGCATATTGCAGAGACATCCCTGAGCAGCGCGGTCCTGCCGGACGGGATTAACAAATCCAATAGTGGTAGATTTTGGCCGCTGTGTGAGTTCGAGCATTGATTTGATCTTACAGCATCATTCCCGCATTTGCTATCACTTGATCGTCTCGTGCTGCAATACTACTGCTCGGAGATCTGAATTTGGATATCATCCGACGTATTCGGATGGTAGTAGCTGCGACGGACAGCACGATCTGCTCCAGTTGAACCGCTGGACCAGCGCAGAATCCTTGCCCGATACCAACGCACCCACACAATGGCATCACTATCGTCAATAAGATGTGCACCAACGCTATTACTAATATTCACGCTCTCAGTACTCTCAATACTACCACAGTTAGCCGTCGGTGTAGCGACGCGAGACATCCTGTTAGATCCACGATCCCACGCTTTGCCACGGGATTACGCGAGCAGGGACTACTACGCCGTCGAGTTCGATTGGGATTCCCGTGACCTAATGCACAGCGACTGCGATATATCATGCCAAATCGATGAATTTGCGCGCGAGATGGGCCTGCGGTTCGAGGAACCGTTGGGCAGTTTGGAAAATCATTATCTCTTCTCCGCCACGCATACCGCCGGCGGCGGCGATGCCGACGATCACGTCGCGGTCACGTTGAGAAAGCGAGGCGGCGGTGCACAATCGATTCGGTATTTTGAGAAATTGAAGAAGAAGAGGCTATACAAGCGCGGGGCGGTGTCCGATTCACCCATAGATTCGTCTCTACTGCCATTGAAGGAAGTCGAAAACGCGCTCGGGATTCAGGATCCGGAGTTTGAAAAGCAGTGGCACTTGATGAATCCATTGCAACCTGGACATGACATTAATGTTACTGGTGTTTGGCTTCAGAGTATGTTATAGTATCTGGCAGTGCTTGCGTCGGTGCTAATTTTGATCCAGATATCACTGGTGAAGGAGTTGTTACCGCCATCGTGGACGACGGATTGGACTTTGAAAGCGACGATTTGCGTGATAATTTTGTATGTCTGTCTGGTAATATGACGAGCGCTATTTGGAATATGCTAATGACAGCAGTTCGAAAAAGGATCATTCGATTTTAACGATCACGACCCATTACCTAAACCACGCTTAATTGACGACAAGCATGGAACTCGCTGCGCCGGCGAAGTCGCTGCTGTTAAAAACGACGTTTGCGGTCTCGGTGTGGCGTACAAGTCCAAAGTTGCCGGTATCAGGATCCTGTCAAAAGAAATTACAGACGCGGACGAGGCTGCCGCGCTAAATTATCAAATGCAGGACAATCATATTTATTCCTGCAGCTGGGGTCCACCTGATGACGGCAAGTCTATGGAGGCGCCGGGGCTTTTGATTAAACGCGCGTTTATTAATGGAGTGCAGAAAGGCAGGAATGGATTGGGCAGTCTTTTTGTCTTTGCGTCCGGTAACGGCGCCGCGAATGGCGACAATTGCAATTTTGACGGATACACAAATAGTATATACTCAATCACTGTTGGGGCGTTGGACCGGAAGGGCCTGCATCCATATTACGCTGAGGACTGCTCCGCGCAGCTCGTGGTCACTTACTCGTCCGGCAGCGGCGACAGCATCCACACTACCGACGTCGGCAAACAGTCATGCACTGATGCGCACGGTGGTACATCTGCTGCGGCACCGTTGGCCGCCGGCGTTTTTTCTTTAGTGTTGTCTATTCGGCCTGACCTTTCATGGCGAGACATGCAGTACCTCGCACTCCAGACCGCAGTGAAAGTGGATAACCCCGATGGTCTGTGGCAATTAACCGCTAACGGTAAGGACTTCTCCCACCGATACGGGTACGGAAAATTGGATACGTTCGCGATCGTGGAAGCAGCAAAGACATACCAAAAAGTCAAGCCCCAAGCCTGGTTCGACACGCACGTCGCGGCAGTGCACAAAGAAATCCCGTTCGGAAAGGACGGCTGCAGCTCGTATATTACGATCGACGAGAATGATCTCCACAATGCTAATCTGGCGAGACTGGAGCACGTCCAGGTCACTGTTAACATCCGGCACCAGCGTCGCGGTGATTTGTCTGTCAAGCTTACGAGTCCTTTTGGTGTGATTTCGATGTTGGCGACGACGCGGAATTTGGACAATTCGAACGAGGGCATGGTTAATTGGACGTTTATGAGTGTTGCGCATTGGGGTGAGAACGGCGTCGGTACCTGGACTTTGACTGTTTATGACGATGAGACGCCGGAGCTTAAGGGTTCATTTGAGGACTGGACGATGAGGATCTGGGGTGAGGCTATTGATTCTGCCCGCGCGAAACCTTTCCCGATGCCAAATTTACCTGGTCATTCTACCACAAGCTCAACGGCCGAGAGCACTCCCACGCCTATGCCTTCTACGTCTTCATCGACAATGATAGATTCTACTACATCCGAGCCACAGCTTCCCACGTCAACCACGACGTCCGCGCCAACGTCAACAACAACAGATAACTACGGCTATCAAGACGATGATGAAGAAAGCGACAACGACAGCGTTTCGCACGACTCGCCGTATTTCAGCTGGTTCCCAACCTTCGGCATGTCAACTGACAAAGTCGTCTGGATCTACGGAGCCGCCCTTCTGATCATCGGTTTTGTCGCGTTGATGGTCGTATATCTGTGCGTCCAGCGTCGTAAGAACGCGGGATATAGGCGGAATGCAGGCGATAGCGATGGGTATGAATTCCAGATTCTGCGCAGCAGGAATGATTTAGAAGCCGGTGGCGGCGGCAACGGGGCTACGCGACCAGCTAGGAGGAAAGCAAGGGACTTGTATGATGCGTTTGAGAATATTGACGAGGAAGACGCGTTTGCGGTTGATGACTTGTTGTCGGACGCCGAGAACGATCGGTCGGATGACGACGAGCGCGATTCTGTTGCTGCTGGTGCTACGGCCGGGCGGAAAGGCGCTGTGAAGTCGGAGACGAATGAAGATAAAGAGCGGTTGTTGGATGATCAGGGAAGTAGTTCTTGACGGGTGTAGGTGACTTGATTGGTTTGTAAATATGAATAGAATGTGTTATAGCATTTTGTATGATGGAATCGGCAATTAATATTAGACAAGGCATGTCAAATCAAGAACGTCCATATATTAGCAATAGCCTAATAATGGAACAAGTAAATGCTGAAAAAAATGAATAAGTACTCCTGTGCGACCATGTAATTGATGCATCGCTGTAACACCTTATATTAACTTCTAACGCCGGCCAGACATTCTATCAAAACGAGATAAGCAACGCATTCAAATTATGCATACCAAACAACTCCCTGCGCACAGCCTGTCTAACGTTCTCGTCCATTTGTCGCTGCACCATAATGTCCGGTGTCTCCTCATTTTCCTCGTCTGTTTCCAACACGTCCTCATCGTCCGGTCTGCCGATTTCCAAGACCTTGAGTTTTCCATCGACGAGGACAGCGGCCGTGCGACTCGTGATGGGAAGGATACATGTGATCATTATCGACTCCCCTAACGTGCCTCCGGTTTCGTTGCCTATGAGTTCTCGGTAATAAGTTCCGTCCTTCGACGCGTCGAAGCACCGTATGGCCCCATCCGCCGAGCCAGCGAGAATGAGTTCTGATGTCCACGACGGCTGGCAGAGAGAGAGTAGCGACGACCGAGAGGCGGTGTATCTGTTCACCCAGCGGATTGCCGCAAGAGTGTTGCAATCCGTCGACTGCGAAAAGACGTTGCCGTAGAACTCGAGTGTGCCACGGCCATTGTATTCACCTGCTGCGACTATGCCGTGGTTGTTGGGCAGGGCGCTCATGGCGCAGAGGGAGTGGGCGCCTGAGTACGCGCTGTTGAGAATGGCCGGGAAATTGCGAGTGTCATAGGTTAGGACCGAGGGAAATCGGCCAGCAACGGAGACCGTATTAGGAGAGAAGCTAGACGCGAGAATGCAGAGTGGGTAACCTGGGACCGCCACCCGTTGACGTCCGTCGCAAGTCGGCACAGATGTCGAGCGGACTGAGCTCATTGGAAGACGCGAGTCGAGGTAATGAAGACAGCCCTGGGTTGCGACGTAAACCGACTGAGGAACCTCACCAGGATTTGGGCAGATAGTTGAAATTGGCTTGTCAAACACAGTCTGAGATATTTTCTGGAGGGTACTGGAGTCCTGCATATCATTAGCGGGTACCTCTCGCACAGCTAAACAAACAGCCCATACCCATTCCTGAAGAACATTATCTGCCGAGATCCAAATTCGCTGCCCGAGCTTATCAACCTTCACATCACTAATCGATGCCCCATCAAGATCAGTATTCCGTGTTTGCGCAAAACTAGTGCCGCGGATGGTATCCCGAACGTCCCAAATCCTAACTGTACAATCATCGGCAGTACCAATCACCATTCCCACATTAGCATCTAATACATCCATACTAAAAATACTAAAGCACTCCTTGACAGGAGCTACAGGCCGGACGGCCTGCGTATGGCTGTTCGCCTGCTTACTTTTGGAGCCTAGGATAAACCGCTTCTCGTTCTGGACGACCGGGTGATTGTAAGCGCAATGTTCCGAGATGCAATCAGATTCAGCATATTCCTCAGTATCATCGACTACCGTCTTCTGCGGCTTGCGTAACGCCCGAATTCGAAACGGCGCGTTCAGGAATGCGTACCGCGTAATGTAATCTTCGCTCTCTTCGAACCCCGACCCAGCTGTCAACCGTTGCCAAATACTTGCCGACGAGGCAATGAAGTTGATGTATCGCGAGACCAAAAACAAGCGGTACAAGTCACGCGGCTGTAGGAATTGGAATATTAACGTCAAGATCTCGGATGGCAGGGTCGTCAGACTCGGTGGCGTGCCCAAGACGCCCAAGGCGCACAAGGCGCCAAAGCGACCCGAGCTTGCTCTGCGCTGACGGATTAACGGTTGGGCAGTCGATTCCATTATGAGATAACGTCGACACTACTTCCACGCTCACTGAACTTGTTGGATGAATATGGTACCATTGAGTGATGTTCTGGAGGATGTTCGATATTGGGCTGAGCTAAATGTGGAGTTTGGTTGGGAGAAACATAGCTTGCCCAAGTAGCAATCGCTAAACCTTAAAAGTGCCCTATCATCGCAAATTTCGGGCTTTCGTTACTTTGCTGTTGTTATTCGTTCAAAACGGGATCCAGCAATCAGTGAGGAAAGAACTAGACCTACAAAATATACGAAATGAGTATCTGATACTAAGGTTGTGTAGACTTACTTGAATACCTTAGAACCATTGAGAGTCATCTGAGCTTAGCGTTACATCTTGCAACGTTATAGAATCCGAAATCGCGACCGCGGTGTGATTAAATGCGAGCGCATAGCAATCATAGAAACGAGAGATAGAAAGGTTTTTGGAAGGCTCGACTGCCGCCGTATGGTTACTAGAAAGTTTAACCGAGGGTCGACGAGGGGCTTGACAGCCGATCAGGAAAACGTATGACCGAGGCAAGCAAACGGAAGCAGGATCTGGGCTTCTAACACCGGCGCCAACTGTCTCGAGTTCATTGCTTAACCAGAGATTTTTTTTCGTCTCCGTCTAATTCAAGTCTTCCGGTGCATGCTGCAAAATATTAAACACTACTTTCGGGATAATTATCATTCCACGCATATTCTGTCTCGTTAGAAGTTTGCATTGCGGCCGTCTACTCTGCTTACGCTGCTGTATTTTATGCACAGAAGCGGTCGTCCCCGGATGGCTTGACTGTTACTAAGTCATACAGAGGTATTTGACTCTCGAGCATTTAGAGTTGAATACACCACTTGTTAAAAATGATAGGAACACAGAGTAGTTGACCACTGACCGGCAAGACAGATTGCAGTGCTCGTTATCGCCACAATTGACAAAGACACTGCAAAAACGTTATTCCGGCAGGGCTCACACTAAGCCGAAAGTGCATTAGTGCCACGCTAATATCGTTCGAGAATACTTGCGGAATAGTGGAGAATAAGGACGCTAACCCTAATAGGGAGTGGTCGGGGGCCTGCTGCCGTTCCCGTCGACACCTGACGACTACCGGACGGTAGAGTTAAATCGTCGTATACCTTTGCCATCGTCGACTAAGTGCTGCGCCGTCGCAGAGCCGTCGCGCGCACCTCAAGTAGTACTCCCAGCTGAGCATTTTTTTGTCGCCACCAACGGCAGAATTCTTACTCTTTGTCGACACATATATTAACCAACATATATGGTACGATGGCCACTGTGACCTGCCGCCGACGCTCAACCTCATCCATATCTTCGGGCTCGCCCGTTTGCTACACGCGATCATCATCCTTCTCAACATACAGCACCCCCGGTCCGCTGGACGAGCCTTTGTACGGTCCTCCCTCTCCGTTCTCGTTCGCTCGGCCATCCACCATGTCACTACCAGTATCGCCCTCGACGTCCCGCCCGTCAAGTCCCCGATCACCTTCCATTCCTCGCAAATCGTCCATTCCTCGGCGCGAGTCCGCGTCTGCGTCTCTATCCGCTTTTGCGCGGCTGAATCTCGGGCGACGCCCGTCTGTGGCCGAGAGAGCGGAGATGGTCGAGCTGACTCGCCTTATCTGCTCCGAAGGCAACTTCGACTCTCAGAACTCTGAGGAAATTTCACGCGTGGTCAGACAGATTCTGGACTTCTCTGCTATCCGGACAGAGAGGGGCAACCGGTTCCATGACCGACGGCGGCGATCGGCGTCGCAAGCTGTTGGATCTGCCACTGATGACTTGCCACTCGGCTTTAAGAATGGATGGGGATGGAGATTGAGGGGTGCTGACGAAAGGAGTTCTAGTCAAGAACGAAACCAGAGTAGAAGTGCAAGCCGGACTCAAACGGCGAGGAGACGCAATGCCAGATGTTGCTGTGGGTCGGGGTCGTGTGGTAGTGAACGAGGGCGCTATGGTACGCTGCGTTGTCGGCAAAGAAGCTTGAGTCCTACGAGCATGTGAATGGAGTATTACATTGTAATTGGCATTTTTATGGTTTTCATTTATGTTTCCGGTTATAGACTGATTTGAATATCTTTGTATAATAAGTAGTGAATATCAGAAGGATGGTTTGTTCACAAACGTTTGTAGATTTCTAGTTCTATGATTCGTTGAGATCAGAGACGAATTAACTCGTGGGCGTCATATCCATCCGGGACAAATCGCCTCCTCCGAATATCAGACGACATAATCCGTTCTTTGCTATCATACATACATTGTAACTCGCCACATACTGTATAAACTCATGCCCAGTTTTCAACGCAAATTGTGTGGATGTTTGCGAGGCGGAACACCCTAAACCGGAACTGCAACGAAGCCCTCGCATATTACAGCCACGGTTGGGAGCAATCCACCCTGTCCTAACACTCAGTGACACTTGTGTCATACACGGTTTTGGCCCTTTTGTTGGATACGCGATGACATAGGACAGCCACACAATACGTACTGAGTGGTTTGGCGGCGTGGATTTATGAAGTGACCTTGCAACAGATACGTCAAATTAATTCCAAGACCCTATGTGAGTCCTCAAGTAGATGCGAAGTTCTCAAATAGGACATTAATTGTCTAGGTGCAAATTTTCGGCATCCCTTCACTGTACATTTAATTATAGCATCTAACTACTGGAAAACATCAGTGTATTTAATTTTTTTTCATACGGCATAGATGCAAATTCTTTCAGTTAATCGGAATGCGAGTCGTGTCTACATTTAGTGGCCGGGAGGCATATAACCAGGCTGAGGCTTATAACCGCAGACAATTGGACAAGGAGTGGCATACGCCATTGTAGATTATTTCCAATACTAGAACGCGACCCCAGCTCTAGGGAACAGCTAATTAGTTGGTAAAACATTCAAATTTGGGGCAGTTCTTGAAGTTGGCGCAGGTAGATTACAAAATATTCTGAATTCGCAAGGCTCACGGTGCTGGCTCGTGCGATGACGTGCGACGACTTGCTCCACCCACTCGTCACGTGCCTTCCCTAGGAAGAACCGCAATTCTGCAGTTGCGCTGCTGGGTTCGCTTGCCGACTGCGGCAGCATTATCGCCGTAAATTGTAGCCGTTACTGTAGTTGTTATTGTTGTAGTTGCTCAGAGCATGACGAGTGCGATCCGGGCAATTGCGTGAAAGAACTAGCAAGGTGCTCGATTTTTGGTGCGGCGCGAATCTGGCGCGACCCGGCGCAAAAATTCGTTATTATGGTGTGCTCACCATAATATTACCCTAACCCTCAATCATCGCAGCACTTGCGCCGCTTCGCCAGCTGTTTTCAAGCGTCGAACAAAACGAATAAAACGTCTGCCCTTTGTACTTCGACGCATCCACGCTCCTCACGAAGTGCTTCTGCTTCTACTTACCACCATGTCTGGCTCCGACATCTCATGCTCCCCCCCCGGAGTCGACGGCGAGCGTCAGGACAAGAACGTCGCCGCCGTACTGACTCCGTTCCTCACGCGACATATCCCACAGCGACTCTATCCCGAGAGCTACAAAGAGTCCCGCAACTTCTGCTACCGGCACCATCCCGCCTTCAAATGCAAGCGACAAGCCGATGAGACCGATATGGAGCAGCTACAGAGTGTAAGTATCTCTATTTAATTTCATTGATTGTTATGGTGATCCTTTGGTGTGTACTTTCGGGCGTGGCACTAACATTTCGTCTCCTCCACAGCAACTAGACACTCTACCACAGCAAGACCAGCAAGTAATTACACACGTCTGGAGCATATTTTCCGCTGCTCCCGCGCAAGAGCGAAATTTGATCCTCAAGGGAATTCTCTCGCAATGCTGTTCGCCGCAACTGTCATACGTGTCCTCGTTGCTACGCGAACTAATCAGAATCGACTTCGTTTCCGCCCTGCCACCAGAGATTTCCTACAAGATTCTATGCTATTTGGATGCATCATCGCTATGTAAGGCCGCCCAGGTTTCCAAGAACTGGCGGAAGCTCGCCGACGACGATACGGTGTGGCACAGAATGTGCGAACAGCACATTGATCGCAAGTGCACAAAGTGTGGCTGGGGCTTGCCATTGCTAGAACGACGGCGGTTGAGGGAATGCAAGAAAGATATTGAAAAGCGAATGGAGAATTTGTCGCAGCAGCACGCTTCAACACATGACAGTGGCAGTTTGACACCAACGGATGCGGCTAGTGCGAACGGCAAGAAGCGTTCGATCGATGAGTCTAATGCTTCTGATTCCGAAGAAACCGTTTCAGAGGATACCCAGACTCCGAAGCGGACGCGGAACAGTGATATGTCGACCTTGACCACTCAGAATGTGCCAGCCGGAAGACTCACCCGGCCTTGGAAAGATGTTTACTCGGAAAGATTAAAGGTAGAACAAAACTGGCGCCGTGGAAGGTATAAGCTCAAAGTCTTCAACGGCCACACCGATGGTATCATGTGTTTGCAGTTTGATCATTCAGTCTTAATTACAGGATCTTATGATACGACGGTCAGAGTATGGGACATTGAGACTGGCAAGTTATTGAGGATTCTGAGCGGTCACGTCCGTGGTGTCCGGGCATTAATGTTTGATGACTCGAAATTGGTTACTGGATCAATGGACCGGACTATAAGAATATGGAACTACAAGACCGGCGAATGTGTTTCAACTCTACGTGGCCATGCGGACGGCGTCCTTAGTCTGCACTTTGATGCTACGCTACTAGCATCTGGTTCCGCGGACAGCACTATCCGTGTGTGGAATTTTAAAGATAAGTCGTTCTTCACTCTTCGCGGACATACAGACTGGGTCAACGCAGTCAACATTCACAGTCCGTCTCGCATTTTGTTCTCGGCCAGTGACGATACTACCGTTCGCATGTGGGATCTTGACACACATGAATGTCTACGAGTTTTCAATGGTGCTGGCATGTCAGGCGTTAGTAATGATCAGGGACATTTCGGCCAGGTGCAGTGCGTTTTGCCGGTCATTTTACGTGACGAAGAGGAGGATGACAATGAAGTAGCCGAGGACGATGACGACGTAAATGAGCAGTACCATCATCACCACCATTACCAGCCTCTAAGCGGCAATCAATTGGTTCCCGAAGGCGGCGAATACAGAGAGCAAGAACCAGCGCTATCTAGTACACACGTGTCTGACGATGAATTTAGCGTTCATTCTCCTTCTTCTCCAAGCATGTCTCGCGCTGTCATTAGAGACAGAAACCGACGGAGACGCAAGCTTCCTCACATTCTAACATCATCTCTCGACAACACCATCAAACTCTGGGATGCAAACACAGGAGAGTGCACGAAGACTCTCTTCGGCCACGTCGAAGGCGTCTGGGGTTTAGCTGCCGATACATTCCGCATCGTATCCGGTGCACACGATCGGTTAGTCAAGGTCTGGGACATTCAAAGTGGTAGATGTTTGCACACGTTCAGCGGCCATTCTGCACCCGTCGCTTGCGTCGGATTATCCGATTCGCGATTAGCCTCTGGTAGTGATGATGGTGAAGTCCGAGTCTATTCGTTTGGCGTCGAGTAACTGTTTTGCACAAAAGTTACGGTTTTCAATTCTGGTTATGTATTAACAGAATATTTGCATATTGTAGTTTATTTTGATATTGGGAATGGGATACGGAATTTATGGCATGGCTCGTTTTGTTTGTATTATACATTATGGATTTGCTTGGTATTGGTTATGGATGTTGTTAACTATTATTACAATGGCTGTATTCGATATTTGAATAAAGGATATTATTGGACTGCATATATACTTAAATGGTGGAACTGTCCGCCATCCAGTTCCACCACCATAAAAGTCTGAGACGTTCGTTAGCAGTCTTGCAGCTAGGACAAATCGGGTTAGGGCTGATGGATTCAGCGGGGGAAACTGAGAAACGATAATTAGTCTCTATGGTTAAGCTGTCGATCTGGATCAACTGGTACGTTAGTACACAAAGACGACATGGAAACTGACTGGTTCGTGAACGCGAAGCGGGCTCTCACCATAGCCGAGCCTATCTGCTCGTCAGCCAGCAGCTTAGTCCTTTCCGCACGGGAGTCGCTCGAGTCGGCGTTCGCGATTCATTCGAAAACATTGTTCTTATCCCGGGAAGTGCATGCGCAGATTGCATTACTGTATCAAGTTAACGAGGCTTTGCATGCTGCTGCAGGCGCTTTTGAGGATGAGTTTCATGGTAGCTTGGTTGAGTTAGACCGGAGCGGGGACAGGCTCGATAGTGTGTTGCAGAAGTTAGAGGGCACTATTGTTGATGCGGGGTTTAAAGGTACAGAAGAAGGGCAGAGGTCGTTGAAGTATCATACGGATGATGCTGTGGTGGAGGAATTGAAGGCGCAGCTACGGCAGGCGATTGATTATTTCCAGGTATGCTGCTGTGACTCGGGTTTCTGTAGATAGACTAATTCGATTTAGGACGCACATGGGACAATGACGACGGATATTTCACAATTTGATACAGAAATTTCAGAGTTGTCGTCCGAGGTATCCGTTCTGCCTCCTGCGTCATCAGACTTATCGTTCTACAAGACTCTCGTAAGCTCATTAGAATCGATTGAAAACCATGCGCACGCGATGGGCGCACTGCTAGAGAGTTTGGCACACCATTATGATCAGTGTTCGCAAGCACTCATGACATCTAGCACGCAGAATTTACAACAAGACCCAGAACGAGAAGATCTCATCAACGTCCTACGCGACGACGCGGCACAGGTAGACGATGTAGTTGACGAGCTCCGGCACCGCCATTCCGACATGAAGGCGCTTGGCGACAGCATCTTCGACTTTGCTATGTCCTCCGCCGAGCATTACTCTTCGACCGCAGAACTCTGTGACAAATTGTCGCTACATCAAACTTCGCTCGAGAATCACCTTCTCGCGGCACGACAATTCGCTAAAGGCGTCGCTGAGTATTTTAGTCGAAGAAACTCGCTACTGGATGAATTGGACTCGCTGGTGGAATACTTTGAGCGGTTCCTGCATAGTTATGATGCGCTGGTGCTAGAGGTCGTCAGGCGGAAGAATACGCAAAATAGGATGGAGAAAGTTGTGCGCGACGCTCTGGACAAGCTCAAGTTCATTTACGACGGTACGTCAATTATAAAGGTAGAGGAATTTCTTTTTCTGATTGACAATAGAGGAAATGGCGTCCCGAAAATCTTTTCATGTCAAAAATGGAGATTATCTACCAAGTGATTTATGGCCAGGTCTATCTGACCCGCCGATCGGATACGAAATCATTGCCCACGAAATCTCGGCATTACCGGAGCTCAGTGCAACACTGATCGAGCAGGTTAAGAAACGACTCATCTCAGCTCCAGCGCTACCGAAATAATAATATATTATGCAAATCGTAATGACTGTACAAATTTCCAAGCTAATTGTGTGCTATTTACAGGTGCTAACGTCGTTTTAAATTATTTACAAGTTTCTTTTTCAAATGTTTGGGCATTTTCTTGGCGCGTTTTTCTTTCTTTTGCTCTTTCACTTGCTTTTTGCGTTCCTGGTGTGGCGTTAGTAAGCAACTAAATGAGATAGTTAATTCATTGGTTCGTACCTTCTTCTCTTCTTTGTTTTCAAACTTCTTGCCCTTGAGGACAGTGGGCCGTTCTTTGAACGACCGATCGCTACCAGACTCTTCACCAGACTCGTCGTCCTCGTCATCAGATGCGTCGTCAGACTCGCTCTCAGATCCCGTGCTGTCGTTAATATCCAGATGCACGAGGTCCTTATACACAAGCTCGTGTCCTTCACCGCTCTTTATCCGGGCTACATCGCGCTCGATATCGTAGACCTGCTCTAACGTCTGCGGAATGTACATCTTCCTAAACGTAGCATCATCAACCGCATCTTCCGGCACTGGCTCCGTATGCGCTAACTTTTCGAGCAATTTCTCAAGAACCAAATCCTCCTCTGCCGTCGTGCTCATAACTAGTCCAAATAGCTGCCGCTCCGAAAAACACACGACTCCATGCTTACCGAAGAAATCGTTTACGTTTTTGATATCCATTCGCAGAAACTCAAGACTCTGTGGGTGATCATGTTCGACGGATTGCGAGACATCAATTATGACGAGTTTCTCGTGGTGGTACAAGATATTGTATTCGCTCAAATCCGCATGTACCAATCGGCACTTCTGATACATGATAATCATGTACGCGACAAGCTGGCGATACAGTTCGACATATTTGTTGTCGTCGATTTTAGCGTCATGCAACCGTGGTGATGGCCAGCCTTCGTCATCGCCAATAAACTCCATCACTAGCACATGCATCTTCAACGCGATCGGTTTCGGAGACGGGATTCCCGCTTGATATAATCGATTCAGATTCCGCATCTCCTTCTCCGCCCAGAGCTTTACCATTTTCCGCGGATTGTGTCGACTGTAGCCATGTCGGAATCTATATTCACCCGTCACGTACCGGTCACGGTCTTTGAACACAAGAATTGAGGTTTTGTAGATTTTAATGGCGCGCTGCTCGTGGGTGTCTGTTCTGGCGTGATAGACGTTCGCTTCCTTCCCGGTGCTTATGCATCCATTGATTTCGTAGAGTTCACCTCTGTTGATGAATTTGGCGAGGATTTTGCAGGTGCGAGGGTCCAAGACCTGCTCGATTGTCGCCCGATCAGACTTATCGGTAATCCTAAATCACGTTAGCTTTCTAATTTCCCAAAGCACGTAATACAAACAAAACCAACGATAGAAATATACTTACTTGTTCTTAATTGGCGGTACCAGCTCGTCTACTTTTATCCGTGACGCATATTTTGCTAAGATATCATTCGGATCATGCAAAGTCTTGCCTTTACCACCCCCAACTCCGCCACCAGCGGCACCGTTGCCGTCAATAAAATCATGACTATCGTCGTCGTTGCTGTCTAATTCGTCGTCATCGTCGTCGGATGGTTCTTCTTCGTTGCCTCTTACGATAACCGGAGCAGTCGGAAATGAATGCAAGAATGCGTCTGTGTCGCCGATAGCGGGATTCATTAGTTCAAATTGCATTGTATTGCAGATATCAGCCTTTCGAGATATTGTTTATGTACAAGGCGCTGAAATGTAAATCGACTGATTTGTTCAGTAAAAGTTTTTGGCGTGCGGCGTTGGGACGAGAGAATCAGGGGCCACACCAGATTTTAGTGCCACATATTATTATTTAGCGCGTTCCCAATCAATTATTTACCCCGACATGTCGCCATGAGACTTTGAGAGTTTAAGCAGAACATGTGAAGAGATTTTTCAATATTGGTAAGATGCTTAGGTTGTACTGTTCGAGAGGATTTGATGTGGCAGTCAGACACTAATATTTTGAGATGCCAGGCGCATGACCCACTCGACCAAAGAGTGGTGCGGATGCCAGGTTCGAGATTACAACCGAGATAGCCGGGCCTGACAATGGAACGTAGAAGTAAAAGGATCTCACACTTGATTCCGCAGTCATCAAGAATCGTCAGCGGTAGGCTGCTAGCAGATTTGTTTGTATCCGGGTTTTGCCAGTTTCGTATTTGGTAGATACGCGTCACCACAGCTACTTTATTAACACATACTAACTTAAATGTAAACATGTTCCATGACACTACCAAATCCTATCAAACATTTGGTTTGCGCATCGTGACATAATAACAGGAAATTCGAATCATATGAATGCACAAAGAGATATATGTCTTTAGGCAGGCTAGATTGTAATAGAAATCTAGTAGCTTCGCAAAATTTGTTGACAAAATATTTTTCGACTATAATAATACAATTACCGTATCTATCTAGTAGGTCTATTTGGTGGTCAATACTCGAGCTCTTCCTTTGAGGGTTTGCTTTGTAGTAAACGCCACCACTAAACTTAAATAAGTGCATAGCGCGAACTCGACGTCATCGATGTCACGGGCCGTTCGTAGTCTATGCTGGTTGGTGCCCTCCATCACTTCTCTGTCAGCGTAATCTTAGCGTTTCTTTTATTCATAAACTCAACAGTTCAATTCTGTCCGAAGCAGATTACACTGTATATGTTAAAAGGACGCGGAAAGTCTAATCGACTCCGTTGGGTTTAGCACATCATCTTCATTCCCCCTCTCTTTCCAACCTGCGTTTCCCCACATCCTTGTCAGTGCTTACGCAGCATCTTTCCCGCCTTGTTCGATTACAACACGAATAAATGACTACCAGCAAAAGACGGACATTCAAACTGTTCACTACTTTGCTTAAGTTATTGACGGTGAGTTGTCCTGTCCTGGGATTCTTCAGCGCGTTGTCGGCCGCGTTCCGATCTGCGGATAATGTGATAAGGGGATATGCTTACTGACACTGAATATGCAGATGCGATCGAATGATATAATACTTGAATGTAGGTTTGTATGATTCTGTGCCGGACTGTGTATTGACGGTTGCGGTAGATTACGACGTCTCGGTATACAAAGCGGTTCGTCCTATTATTGTCCATTAATCATTGTTCCGCACAACACAAACTCACAATGTAACAGGATTTTGACAATCTACGGGATGATCAATGGTTCAACGATAATAATCTCACATTCTGGTACGAGTTCCTTGAGCGGTCGGAAGTGTACACTGGTATGGAGCATCCAGAAGAGATTATTCTGTTGAGACCATCCATGGTATTTTTACTTGCGCAGTCGCCAAGTATGTTGCTTCATATGCTGTGATGCTGGTTTATGGCATTTAGCTGATACGTTGAATAGACCCTCTTGATCTGAAAGGTGTGCTGCCACTGCTGAATAGCACGCGATTTATCTTCCTACCGATAAACAACAACGCAAATGTTGATCTCGCAGAGGGAGGAAGTCACTGGTCATTGCTAGTCGTCGATACGAAAAAGAAGACGGGCTATTACTACGACACACTAGAGGATATAAACGTTCAAGAGGCGGAAATTGTCGCGAAAAAATTGACAAAGTTATTGGAGTGCGCGAAGTTGACGTTATATTCAATGCCAACACCGCAGCAGGTATGTTGTTATTCACCCGGTAATGTATTTGCCAAAATCGTACTCATACAATAATGCAGACAAATGGTTCAGACTGCGGTGTGATGGTATGCATGTTAACATCGCATATTTTGCAAAAAATTGTAGACTCTGAATCGTCTGGTAACCTGGACATGCATATCGCCGAGAACGCTATAATCCCGTCGCGCGGCCGACAGCTGATGTCATACACCATCTTAGAGCTCATATCCAAATACGGCCGGAAAGTCGGAGAGAATAAGGATATTGAAATTTCTCCTACAGGGAAGAAAGGTGACCAGAGGATTAGTAGCGGTGAGTCCTCTGAAACGACGGAAACTGCCGAACTTGACGAATCGTCTGGCGAATCGTCGGGAGACTCGGCGGTCCAGATACCGGTTAAGATTCGGACAACCCATCGTTGATATGACAACTTCGTACGTTGTAGTGGTTTAATAGGTATGGGCAAACTCGGTTTGGGACAGGGTTGAATACGTTCACGACTTATTTGTAGCGATAGTCGTTGCTTAGTTCGGTATTGTTATTGTTTGGCTTAGTTTATGATTTGGCATTAATTGCATAATGCAGAAATTGGAGGGAGGAGTTTGTTTTTCCGGTGTTCTGTTTGCATTAAGCTGAACGGTTTGGTGATATTAGGGAAGAACATTCAGAGAATCACATCTGAACATGACGCATGTATTCCAGTTAATGTTTATTTATTTTAAATAATAAAATGACCTCTACCTTCATAATGTAATATTCTGTTCACAATATACTTTTCTTTTGCACATGGTATCCATCTGCTGTAGCTCAGTCAGTATATGTTCCTCTTTTCATACATATCAAGTTACTCTTATGAGCAGCTTATAAGGCGCGCCAAAATGTACAACATAGCATTATGTACGACCTAATACCTAGTATCGTTTATTACATACATTGCAGATCCAAGAACCTATATGTAACCAGAGCTAGCTTCACAGAATCTAAATATAAAACATTTTTACGAATACCGACATATTACACCCATAAGTAACCCATTACCTTTTGCAATACAGAAATGTCTAAATAGTTTACACTCTAGAATTTGAAATGTTGAACACCAAAATATCCTCGGCACCGCTGGCCCGCAACTTGTCCATTACTTCTGCGATGCGCTTCTTTTCCACCATGCTGCTGACGGCGACCCAAGCTTCATCCTCAAGTGGCGACACAGTTGGTGCGCGGCGACCAGGCGTGATGTTGATCACGACGTCGAGTTTCTCGCGTGGGCAGTTGTAGTTGCACAGAACATATTTTCCTGCGGCGATGACACCCTTGATGCGGGAGACGATGATCTCGAGAAGATCGGGGTGTGTAGGATGCTGCGATGCGATAAGAACGGCTGAGGTTTCGAAGATGGTTTCGATTGCTTTCAGACCAGCCGCCCGCATTGTTTCGCCGGACTCTGTACATTGTAGTCAGTATATTTGCGTCTATCTTGGAACCGAATGAAAAGTGGCGACATACCAACCAAGTCGACGACCGCGTCAGCAATTCCGAGCGCACACGCAGCCTCGACACTGCCACCAACATATTTTATAACAGTTTTCAAATGTTTCTTCCCGTCCCCATTCACAGCTTCTTCACCAATCGCGGCCTCGGCCTCCAATTTCCGGAAATAACGTTCGGTAAGATTCGTAAACGATGTGACAATACTCTTGCCAATCAACTGGCGAGGATCCGAAATCTCGCCATTCTCCGGTACCTCAACCTGCAATTTACACGACCCAAATCCCAAATCAACGATCTCACGCACGTTTATGTCCGACTCTGCGACTTGGTCCTGTCCTGTGATACCGAGCGAAACGCGGCCTTCCCCGACAAACCGCGGGATATCAGCTGCGGGCAGGAAAACGAGGGCGATAGGCAGATTTGTGCACAGCGCGATATCAAGTCGATTACTCCGATTAAAGTGGATATCTGCACCTTTCAATAGTTCGAGGCATTGTTGATATAGCCGGCCCTCTACAATTTTTGTCCTCATTAGTCACAGCCACCAAATTTTGCTGCCATCGCAACCGGCCAGACTTGTCTATATATGAAAAATTGTGAAAATCTTGGTACCTACTTTTCGGGACGGCAAATAACAGTCTGTCGTTAAGGTGATTAACGAGGTCCATTTCTATAGCTCCAAAATGCATGTATATATGAATAGATAAATAAGAGAGAATGGAAAAAAAAATTAAGTTGCCTCGGATGGCTAATTCGGCGCGGCGCGCTCGACAATCGGCCGATCTTGACGGTGGGTAAAATTGGATTAACTTTAATTGTTCGAGAACGTGGGAGATATGAGTGGATGAATATTACTCTCTTGTGTGCTTCTTGTCAGTCGTCCACCTGCAACAGAGTATGGAAGCGAAGATGACGATAATAAGTAATATCTGATAAATCAAGCGCTCCGTGCAGCAACTATTAATGGTGGCGACTGTCGAATACTGGAAAGTTCATATGTTTTCCGAAGTGTTATCAACGACACCAAGAAGAAAGTCAACGGTGACCGTGCTTATTCCTTGGAGCTGGGCTCATGATTGCGCAGCTAGGAATCGCGCGAGTTCGTGGATGGTAATCAAATTGGACTCTCTACGCAGTGCATAACGCAACTATGTGCTGGACTCTACAAAAGCGAAAGCGATACATGGAGCGATTCCACCGTTCCTACAAAGTCTGCATCTTTGACCTTTTTTCGTTTCGCCAACAATTGCTTCTCCATCAAATATCCAATTATCTGTCATCTGTCCCGTGATAGTTGCAATCATATACTTGTAGCAGTATCTTTTGGTAGTGGCTGTTCCACGATACTCAACCGTAGGCGAGTATCTGCACAACTTAAAAAGTCACATTCCTGATCGAATAATACAGTTCTTCCAGTCCATCTATGGAACGATGAAGTAACTCATTATGCTGAACCTGACCTTTGCTGACATGGTAGACGGTGTTTCAATCCAGTCTAGAGAGCCGCAGTTGAGACTGTGAGACCAACGCCAAAAGGACATGAACTTTGGAACTCACTCCTTTATGTAGGTAACCTCGTACCCTCGACATTCATTTTCGAAGAGCATACATCATTGCGACTCATAATGCTCCGGATCCTGATCTTGATAACTGAAATTCGATCGAAACTACGTAAGGCCTCTCCCGCAGAGAAACGTCAGCAAAATTTAGATTCCGCCGACGACCACAACGATCAGAATTACGACGACGATGTGCGTGACATGGAAGCAAGTTGTTCGGTGTACTTCACTTCTCCACTATCGACGTTAATTTCCGTTCCGAGTGCAAAAGGTCGAAGTTCGGATAGTTGGATGTGTACTAGTGAATGGACGACCGGAGGTGACAACACCCAGGCAGATGCCAGTGGTAAACACCACCCATTTGCTTGGATTCCATCAATTTACGAATACGACGCCGATAACAATGGCGAGCATCTATGCCGAGAGCAGCCTTCGCTGCACGAACTCTTTTTGTCGCAGGAAATCTCCCGCATCAACGCCGAGAGGGAATACATCAACGACATGCTGTCTTGCAACAAAACAGCTCCTTATCACCGCCGTGTGGTACGCTATAACACAAATGACTCGGCGTATTATTACCGACCTGAGTATGGTGGCAAACTTGATGATATTTGTCATTCAAGGCTGCTGTTTACCGCCTTTGTAGTAGGTCTGGAGAGTGTTTTGAGTGTTGAGACTGATATTGTGTTGGCAATGAAAAATGTGCCGAAGAATGTTAAACGCAAGTACAGGGCGAGAGCGTCAAATAATCTACACGCATGTGTTTTGGTTCTTGGTCCTAGATTTAAGATTGTTATATGGCTAACAGTAGTTCAGAAATGCAGACCACGTACAAGGTTGCGGTCTACGAAAAAGCTGAATGAGAGTTCAGATCCTGTGCACTCTGATCTACTTCTTCGATTACGAACCGAACTTGCTACGATTAGCCCGCCTGACATGCTTGTGCTCAGTCGATTCAGTGACACAGATAGCCAGTCAGGCAATTCGCGACCATCCGTAGCTAATCGCGAAAATAAGGTGGCGACCGATGAAAGGGGAAAGCTACACATAGAGCAAATGCAACGGCCCGTGGAGGTGGCAAGTCTCATACCTAATGGAAGGAATTGCCCGTTCACAGCAGCGCGTCAACTGAATGCTAATTATGGATTGTCTCGAGTACTTGGCTGGTCCCAGTATCTAGAATCTCGGTTACATAAATTATTGGTATGTCTATATATTATGCCTAGACAATGTCCAAGACACCTAACGGCATAGCAACGTAAATCTAAACATAGGTCGGACACCTCGCGGAGCTCTACCCATGCTGTCAGTTCAACTGCTGAGTCACATCGAACAGGACTACGATTATCGGAGGACAATAAATCAAGGGTGAGGTTGACAAGCTCGCGAGCGACGGCACGGACGAGTGATTTCGTGATGGCGATCCGACAACTGCCTGTTTCTGATGACCCATATTTTAATTTTGTGGCACATACGAGTGGAAGTTTTTTCACGTCCACGCCTGTTTCTAGAAGCTTTGATGACTAGAATGCGATGTATAGCGACTGAGAGATTATCGCTCTGTGACGTTGGTTGTTTGTTCTAGGATTTCTTCTTTTTCTGTTTGCTTTGGGAATTGAACTGCAGACTGCAGTAGATGGTCATTTGTTGCAGACAGGCAATTATAATACTTTCTTGATCTTGGCGTTCTATTCAGCAAACAATAATTGAACCTCTCTACAATATGGAAAGTACATTCTAATGCGTTCTATAATTGGAGCTTCAGCCAATGCGGCGTGTGCAGTTGGTTAGCACACTGAACCGACGCCGGCAATGATAACAGGTCTATTCTTCGCCATATGAAACTATCTATGGTTTTACACCATTTCTATTCAAACTCTGTAGACGCGATACGTGGCGTAATATCCAAAAATCTGGTCGTCTATGCGAGGAGGCGGAGTCCTGCCGCCAGAGCTGTAATCAGGATGGCTCCACTGGCCACGTTAACGTTGGCTGCGCTGACAGACGATGAAGCGGCAGCAGCCGAACTCGAGGTTGCAGAAATAGTGATGATAGAGGCTGGCGCGGCGACTGAGGTAGACGTCGACGCGACTGAGGTGACTGAAACGTTCGAGGGCGATGTCGGCATGTCACCTATTGCACCAATGGACTGCCGGAGCGCTGTTGTGCGACTGCTGTGCGGCGAGGTTGGTGAAGTCTGAGACGGACTGGCCATTACCGGGGTTGATGGCACCGACCATACCGGACTGGCAGTGACTTTGTTGACGTTAGTAACGGATTAACCTAGACACAAAGGATAACGTACTAGGCTTCCGGGCAGTAAAACCAGATTGGATCTGTGCTGTTGATCCGAATCGTGTATGTTGGGGACTACATCATGCGTTAACTTACAAGTAAAATGGAGGTAATCCACGAAACTAGACATACGTAGTTCGAATTTTTTCGGGCAATTAAGCCAGAGTAGATTCCATTCTTTCCAGCTCCTTCGGTGGAATCCGAATAAGGTGTGCATGGCGAATCATAGCTAGCCTGCGCGACCCCATGAGTCAAATTAGTCACATATTTGAAATACGCAGTTCTGGTAACAAAGTGTCACTCACGCCGGTCAAAAATGTGAATTGTACATAGTCGCCGACAGATGCGGTAACAGTGTTTGGACTGTAATCAAGCGCACCTTGGCCGACTGAGATATTGTGAACTTGGTAAGCCATGGTGGACGTGACCAGTGAGAGTCCAAGAGCGAGAATGTATGCGGACTTCATCGTGTGGGATGTAGAAGTATACCAGCAATTAGAGCCAAGATTCTCCAAGCTGTCAACAAGGCAGATTTGGGGATGCTTGGGGAGTTAATAAACTACCCGCAAAAATGATAGCTTGTGCTATTAATGAGATTCAATGCCAAGCTGCTGGCAAAATTCATGCGCATAGAATAAGCCGAGACCGCGAATATCCGATAAGACGTCGCAATGTTCGCTCTGTTAAGATGGCCAATCCTGTTAGTTTGCCCAGCTTAGCCCAGGCCCCCAAGACACGCTTCGGCTGTCAATCACCATATGATTTCATCAAGAAACTGTGTGTAGACAGATCCCTGCGCTCAATGGTCACCATACGTTAAGTCCGAAACGAAAGTCTCATATTCGATACTTCCGATAATCAGATCCGCCACTACATGATAAGCTATTGCGAACCCATTATTAATGGCCGGTGTCATCCCTGAGTGGGTTGAGTGGAACAAGTCAGCTATGGTCGCAAAGGCCACAGCTTGGCCCCACGTGTGTCCAGTCTCGTCCAAGACAGGCCCTTACCCTTGCCAAGCACCTTACCACTCAACCGAGATTATTTGGGATTTGTCCGGGTTGGGGCCTTAGAGAGCAGTTTCAGCCTAACAGTTTATAAGACACTAAAATCAATTCCGCGTACCGCTCAATCTAGTTCTAGAGATAGTTTTAGACTGTTAGAGACGGCCATTTTTACAGACAACGTGTATATGTACACAACAGACATTGATCTTTTATACAAATCAATCACCGATCTGTCTCGACCAAAGACAAATTAAGGAGTGACTGGACAAAAAGCGAGTGAAGATGGCACCCCGGACGCACTTTGAGCTGGCTTGGTTTGTGAGAGGCACCAATAAATATTGGTGTTCGGGCTTTCAACGACGAGAGGCGGCTGGTAGGCGACGAACTGAACCAAACCATGTCTCAGCTACGGAATGAGTTTAAGATGTAAGGAGGAGTATACCATACTGGCAAGCTTGGCATCCCAAGTCCGTTATTCCTGCAAATAGTTTGGCATGGGCCCTCTATGCAATCAGATCTGTCGAGACAAGAGTCGGATAGAGCGAGCTGGAAAGTGCATAGTGCAAGGAACTTATCGCAAGTTCCAGAATTTAAGTACAGACTGCACAAGGAGCTGCCAACGCCCTTTTGATAAATGTTGCAGGTACTGCGTTAAGGAATCAGGGACTCAAGCCCCGGAAAATGCGGCGTTGCTCAGTGGTTTAGGGTTAATTACCACCGCCAACGAGATCGATTTCTATTCTCATTAGATTTAAGCCAATAGGCTGTTGAATGGACCAGTTGACAACATCGTCTACTTGGTCGAATCTAGCCTTACCACGATGCCTAACATTTTCGTCCGCTCGGTATTAAAGCACCGACCAATATCTACCTTGGAGCGCACCAGGTGCATTACCGACTTCAATGTCGTCGCGCCTTGCACGTACACCGCGGCCACCATCTAACTTTTTACAATTTATTTCCGGTGTAAATTTATCGGGAAGTTTATGATAACCTTTGCTCGGGCAGTAAGAGGCGGCAATTTCTCTCGATGATGTCATCCAAAGCTGCTTGAAAATTCGGTTCTTCTGATAGTAAACATGTGGGGTTTTGAGGATAGTGCTGAACGTCATTTATCACAAAGGTGTACTGTGTGGATTGATCCACCAGCCTGACAAGATTCAACTTAACAGCATATATTCCAGTACATCATTTCCTCTCGTCAATAATTATCGCCCAAAAGTGACGCAACTAGCTTGTCTCAACTTCAATTGACCGGGGCATGAGCCTATCGCTTTTGTCCGTTTCACCAAATTGTCAAGCGAACATCCGCAACAACGCGAGCCCCCCAGCCACGAGTAGAGCTCCGGCATTGAGTACCTGTGTGCTCGCGCTCGAACTCGTCGTCGAGGCATAGGGGGCGGCAGAAGTTAGTGTCGAACTAGACATCGTCGTGGCCGAAGAGGTGTGCGATGATGTCGTAGATCCCGCAGCTGATGTAGAAGAGGCAGAGGCGGAGGTTGAAGACGAGGACGAGGCAGAAGACGACTCAATAGGGACATTCCCAGCAGATTGCGACGGCGTCGTACTTGAAGACACCATCGCCGCCGCGGAAGCGAATGCGCTCAAACTCTGATCCGAGGACGGATTGATGGCTCCGACCATGCCGCCCTCGCAGTGCCTAGCAAAAATTAGAAACCGTAGCAAATATAAGCAGAATCAAGTGACACAGTACCCGTCTACCGGACAGTAGAAGAATATGGGATCTGTACTGTTGACTTTGATTGTAAATGTGGGCATAGTGGATCCAGACGGTGACATTATGCCGGAGAAGAACACGACGCTATCGCCAGAGGATGGAGAAGCAAGCGGTACACAGGGCGAATTAAACGCCGCTTGCGCAACACCGTGGGGCTACAATACTATCAGCAATCCTCAATGACCCTTGACCAAGATGCGCTTACGCCAGCAGCCCATGTGAAGCGGACATAATCGCCAGTGGCAGCCGTAACAGAGTTTGGACTGAAGACGAAACCGCCCTGACCGACGGCAACTTCATGTACCGTGAAAGCCAAGGCTGAGCCGATGGAGAGAACAAAATGGAGACCGTATAACAATTTCATGATAATTACTGCGATAGTTTGTCACTGGTCTTTGGACTTCAGATGCCGTAAATGACTCACAGAGCCACAGGAAATATATATATGAATATATATATATATATAATATCTGTCAATACAGATATCACAAGTCCGGAGTGCGTGTTGCGCTAAGTCCCGATCGCTACGACAACTCAAAGCCGGACCAACAAGACGAACACGAGCACTTATACTTGTGGAGCCTACGGAGAGGAGGCATTGAAGTAGCCGCGGTCTTTTTGATTCAGATGCACAGCCCCTGCTCAACTGACAATGAAGAAGATCGAACTTTATGCGGGTTACGGATGTATTGTGTGTATTAACCTTTAGACTGACATATTGGCTTTCTGTCCCAAGCTGAGCGTGCGTTAAGCGATGGCTCTAAAAATTCACCGATTGGCAATTAATTCAGCGTTTGAGCGTTAGGGACTATCATTGCCTCTCTGACGTCATCGCTATCATTAGGAGAGAAAGCCTAGCCCTATTTGATTTCCGGATGTGGTTTAAAAAAAGCAATTTAACTTATACGATCGCGAATACGAGCGATGATTTAAGCCTTCAGAGGCTGAATCAATGGGCGGGAGGTGACAAACTGAACTCTAATACTGCTGCGAGGCGGGGAGGCAGGACAATGTGCGGGACATATGCTAGCCAACTAGCGCTTTCGCTTCACAACTATTTTGAGAAAGAACGTGAGATTGCCAGGATCGGTTATTTATTGCAGAATTCTAAAAAAAGACAATTATCGAATCGGTTCTATCACATTCTGTACATAATTGAAACCGAACGACTTTTATCACCCTAAATAACATTTACAAACCTATCCAACACGTCATCCCAAAATGTTATTTAGCCGTATTATAAGCCTATAGATACAAAAATATACAAAAATACATCAGATATACATAATATCGCACAACTCCATACTTCTCTTATAACTTACAAAACACGCCAAATACAAAATACTATACAACAAATACCCATGCAACAGCATATCATGACAAAATTACTTTTCCACAAAAAACCTACCCGTAATAACTCCCACCCATACCATTCCCGTAACCACTATTCTCCCGGTCTTGTCCTGGCCGACCATGTCCCGGCGGACTGGACGGCACGACTCCTTCTGCCGCAGCCGCCGCAGCCGCGGCTGCAGCGGGAGGGATTTCTCTTCGCTTTGCAGAGTACGACAATTTTTCGAGCGCTTGCATTTCCGTGAACACGTACTCTTGCCAACTGAGTGAGCCGTCTAGCCAGATAGCAGGCGTCACAGAACCTTCGCCGTTCGTCCTCGCAGCGCCTGTTGGTGTCCCAGCTTGGTGCTGGACATCAGACCGAGCGGCGGCGGCAGCAGCAGCAGCAGCGACCGCCGCGGCTTGCCACAGATATGGCGACGACTGGGGTGTCGTTGACGGGACATTTTGCTGAATACGTTGCTGATGTGGGGAGGGTTCGTACATCGGGGTTGGTTGCGGGGTATATGGAGATTGCGGATGTGACGGTGGAGCACCGGTATAAACCGTAGCCAACGGTGGTGCATAGGGAGAGTTCTGGCCGTACGGATGGGTTCTATCCATCGACAAACTCGCTGGTATCGACGTTTCTGAGGCGGCGGCCGCTGCTACTGATGCAGAGACGAGATGCGATAAGGGACCGGACATTGAATGGTCCATACCTTGTTGAGCCTGGTTTTGGTCCATAGTGTAAGCATCGCGGGATAGCGGATATCGTTGGGGCATGAGCGGCTGTGCCTGCACCTGTTGTGTAGGAGGAGGCTGCTGCTGCTGGTGTCGTTGTGATTGTGACTGTGGCTGTTGAGATTCTTCTCGCTGGAGGCTGTGATATTTGTATTGACTATGTCGTTCCTCCAGTTTTCTTATCGTCTCCTCGGACAGAGCACTGACAACTTCACGCATTTTGTTGTTACCTACATCGGTACCCAGCGAGATCGCAATCTCGTCTATAACGCTCAATGTAATTGCAGCGTCCTCCTTGACTCTATTGATTTCCTCTCTGGATAGATCTTTGCGGGACCACGCCCCGTATAAAATCGTGAACAGCGCCGTAAGTAGCACCGAGACGTTGTACCACGTTGACTCAACGTGATTGATTTTCATGAGGTTATTCATGGTATGCAAAAGCTCTCTGGCGATGCCCACCGACATAGTCCGCGACTCCTCATTGAACGCCTGATTGTTCGTCGTCGAACCAGATGGATGACGGATGAACAAATGCAGCTCATTCACCGTAAGCCACATGATTCCGGCATACCGCTTGTCTCGTAAATCACCAGTACTATCCGAAGGCTTCCATGTCAAGCTCTCAGGTAATTCAGACTTCCATTTTGCAAGGTCAGCCTCAAACTCGAATACTAGACGCTCATATTCTTCTGCCGGAGGCTTCATCACGGCGTAGAAAGTCGAGTATACCTTTGACGAAATCTTCGTCAGCCCGAAAAGCGCCAGTCCGGGCAAAAATGAGCACGGATTCTCATTCTTCGGGTAATCCGTGCCATCGAGATACTCATCGTCGACCGCAAGTGGCAGCTCTGTGTCGAAGTTCTTGTTGTTGAGAGCTAGTGGGCGGCCCAGCCTATTTGAGATGGCGGATTCGAGTGATAACAGGCACCAGAAGACACGCTTCCGCAGCTGAGACTCCCGAAGAGAGAGCGATCTCGCGGCACCTAGTGATTGGAGATTTTCTCTGTGCAGGCCGAGCTGGATAGCGATTGTCATTGCCAGACGGCCCAGTGCCCATGACGACTGAGGACGAGGGGAGGGTCGCAGAAACACTAGAATCAAGACTAGTGCTTGGACTGACCCAAGATCTGGCTTGTGAAAGAGATCGTGAAGGTATGGAATAACGCGGTGGTAAAAGGTGTCGGATACTGGTGTGTAGTTCTCCCGATATTTATCCATCTTGCGCTGATAAAGATCGATCGAGGACGTGATCAGCGCAAACACCATGTTGACGATGACTGCTGTCTGGGCAGTCGGCACATAGTTTTCATCACTGTATAATTTATTGATCTCCTGAAGAATCCACGATTTGCTGACAACTGGAATCACTGGGTGAATGACACCAATAAACGACTCAACGTATAGCTTCGCTTCCTCATATGATGGGAGCTCCATCTTGGCAGGCTTGGGACTTGAAAATATTTCGAAGAAGTTGGTATCTCCGAGATTACCGGGCGCTAGATCACGAAGGTTTATGTGGATACCAAAGACTGTTTCTTTGTGAGACACATACCAATAGAGTATTATAAAATGGAACATACTTGATAATGTGGCCTCATCCCAAGATCCCACACGGTGATCAGGGGAAGACAAATTCTCGCCGACATAGACAGGCAGTCGAGTGTCATCATATTTGCTGTCGGCGGACTGAACAGGAGGCAGTGTTATCGACGTCAGTGTCTCAATCGACGGAAGAACAGTTGGCGATAAATGCCGCTTTAAGACTGATAACTGCTCGGGGCGTGGTAAATTCGCGAGATCAATAGAGGGCACTAGGCTAACTAGGATACTCTCGAGCTCCTGGACGCGTGACTTGAAAGACATGACTTGCGATTCGAGAGACTCGACATATCCTCTTGGAACTGCGCGACGGGAGTTGAGATCGGTGTTTGTACAAGCAACTCTGGCAAGAGTACAGGCAGTACAGGCACCAGTGGTGGCATTGCATTTGATTTTGCGCAACTATAAACAAGTTAATATCCTTCTATGGCATGTGCCGACTATACGGCCGTCGGGCAATTGAAAGCGGTTAAGCAATACGACGCAAGACACGGACAGCTCACGAGTCACTGCGGCCATGACGGCATAATTGCAAAGCCATTACGCCTACAATGGAGACCATAAACCTACTTTACATCTGTCACAAGCCTAGAATAGAGCAAGATGTCAGCACTTGATCGACACCTGATAAACACACGTAAATACACACCTGACCGGTTCGACTACTCTTTCTCTTGCTCGGTACGGGAGACAGGCCGGGCGACGCGGCAGAAGGTGAGGGAGTCGCAACTGGCGGTGCCTGGGAGGTCTGGGCAAGATGCGAATGATGCTGCGGCGAAGCCTGCTGGGGAGGCATTGTGTGTTGCATCATACCAGACAAGGAATGGGATTGCTGGTGCATCAGTCCGGGAGGCGGCCGAGGTGGGGGTGGTAGATGGTGTTGGGAGAGACTGGCACTGGCGGTCGGTACCGGTACGAAACGGGCGTGTTGCGAGTCCTGGACATCGCCGCGTACGTCTCTGGACATGGCGGACTGCACTGCAGCGGAGGTTCGACAGCAGGGGCAGGCACAGCAGCGGCCGCACGAGGATGTAGGGACAGCGGCGAGAGCGTATTACCTAGGAACAGGTAAACAACAGGAAAAGAAAACTAGGAAAGTGCCGGCGGAGAAGGTTGCAGATTGTAATATTCGCAGCCCTATCCCGCTCTCCGCCCAATTCCTCGTCTGGCGACTTGCGCCGCCCGTGGCTGGTGAGCAGGTTATAACAGACTGCCTGGTGGACTGATTGCGGAATAAACGACAAACTTCACCGCAGAAGACGCCGCAAATGTGGCACTTATAACATGCTCAGACAGACGCAAGTTCCCGCTGACACAGGGCCCACTTTAGCCTTAAACGGAACGAACAGCCACATCTAGCAAAATTTGATGTAGTTCTATGTGCTGGCACCGCCACACCTCATAGCCAACTGTCGGCGGAGAGAATCACACATGGCTTGAAAAAGGTTGAAGGGCACAGCGAATGCGTCTGGCGGTTCAATGCTGAGCAACTGGAGGAGGCAAGGTCCTTAAAAAAGGACCGGATTCCAGGTAAAGCCTCTCACCACATATTTTCGTCGACAAGCAGTATTACAATTAAAGGAAAGAGGGCAGTAGATAAGGACAGTGTCATTATTGAGAGATGAAGCTATAAAGAACAAATTCATTGAGTTTTCAGTACGACTCCGTTGAATGGTAGGTCAGCTGTCAGGTTGAAGGAATAATGTTATATTCCAAGAGTACTGGACAATTGGGAACATGCATCCGATACCTCCGTCTATGGGGTTTCGACAAACGGAGCAGGATATATACTATGATGGACATGAAAGAGAAGATGTCGTTGCATACCGCAAAGACTGGGCATCCAGGATGATGCAGTTCAGAACCCGAGTGAGAGATTTTGATGGCGAAAACTGTGACAATGTTATCGTGCCGGTGGTGCAACCTAACCAACAACCGCACCCCGTCCATGTACAAGTGTCTTCCCTAGAACAATGGAAATGCGATGTGCTCATATAATTCAGCCTATCCTTGCCAATGGCGATTCTCTGGAGCCCGAGCACTTCAAGTCGTATCCGCCGTCACCACCATGCAACGGATACTGACTTCCTACAACCTCTCGAGGCCGCGAGGTCGAGGTACCCGATGAAGGGGGGACATTTATGGTGTTTGACGTCAACATGTAATATATAATTTAATTGCAAGGTTTTTTTTGTGAAGCTGCAAAGATAACAAATTGTTGGCCCAAAGTCAGAACGACAGTTTACCTTATTTTTAGAATCACGTGATAAAATTTGGCCTAAAAGGGAAAGGGTGTCGCTTTAGTAATGGAGGCGGTTTAGATTTAGTTACCTTGCCCCGTAGCTTTTACCTTTACCTTGGCCAAAAAACTCGGTTCCTGAAACCCATGCAGATCAGACGTGCATAATCCTATCTCGATCACGCACTTCCTTGCCTCCACGTGACCGTTCTGAGGAGTCATTCGCACTATTCTAGCTTATTTCGAGGTCAACATGTGGATGACGATGAGACCGTCGTGTTGACTGCCGAGTCAAGAAGAATGCGCCGGGCCACTGAGAGGGCCAGACGGTCTTTTGCGCTGTTCGTGAAACGGCGATGGACAAGATTCTCGGCCGCGATGGGAAATGGGTCGTTGTGGGTGCTGTCAACCTTGGACTTGGTCTATAGATGTACTTAGAGAACGGTGTGAGGTACTTTTTAGATTATGTATATCCATTGATCCTGATTCCTACCTCATTCAAGGCGACGCCATATATAAAATGATTGTATTCTCTGGCCCATCGCTGGCGCTTACCCCCCTCCCTGTGGCTGTGCGCCGTGGCTGATGCGTGGGGGACTCGTGAGCGCACATGCAACTGAACATCGAGACATCCATTATCAACGAACAAATGCCAATGCGACCACTTATACGAATACTCTTGCGTCAGATAAAATCATACCATTCCTGCCACGCATAGTACGTGAGCCATGTCATTTTGGGGGTTATGGCGAAGGCAGCCGAAGGATGCAGAGAATAAAGGCGGAACAGCTGCGATTGAGAAGGCGTGGATTTCTTTGACGGTAGGTATAGTATTTTGATTTGTTATAGCCAATAGGACGCTGAGCGCTAAGTTTGGACAGAAAGAAGAAGAAGCATTGCTGGCTGGGTCGGACTCTCGAGGGCAAGATAAAGTCGCTCTCCAAATTTTGGAGATTGCGAATTTAATTCAAGCAGACGAACAAACTGGCACGCGAAGGATATGTCTCCAGTACGCCCTTGACCACGGGATTTTCACCAAAATCGCGGAAATAACGCAATTGTGCGGGCCCTCGATCATCAAAGTATCGGTCGCGGCATTCTCGATACTTATCAAGAGCGGGGAAGAGGATTTGATGAGCAATGATCAGGTTATTAGGAGCATTAACATATTTCTGTGCGAGTTGAAAAGGAGTCGTGGTGAACGTGTACTCGAGGAAGAGTTTGCGGAGATGTTGTTTTCAGTGGCATCAAGGTTGAGGTCGGAACCGCAGAGTTTGATGAAGTGGATCCATTTGTCGCGAAGTACACCGGCAACAGATATCTCAGACGTATTGTTGAACGACCGATCATCAATTGGATCTAAGTCTCGGTCGCGGGATGACGGTCAAAAAGTGGACGATGAGGACATGCCTGAGATGGTATATGAGCTACCGCCTGAGTCCAATAGTGACGTTCTGAAAGACAAATCTCACTCTGTGCTTACTGAATCTCAGATGTCTCCGGTGCGAGATATTCAATACAATGCACAAAGTGAATCTATACCTACCGAAGGTTATGCTCCTAGAGATGAAGTACAATGCGAGACAGAGAATAGCACTGAAATTACTACGATCGGCGAGAGTTCTCCGGACGCAGAGCCCTCGCAGAAAGTCGGGAGCCTGCTACAGACAGTCGTGGCTAGCTCCAGCTCCAAGGAATGCCTGGAAGATGATGGCCACGAAGATAGCTCGACAAGTCGGAAGAATATGGACGATGCAGCTGATGTAATCGACGAACTTATCAATGACCTGCGCACTGACTCCACAAAAGTAATGGCCGATCTCATCGTTCCCTAACAACATACTAACTATTCGTAGAATAATTTCCCGCTATTTTACTTTCTCCTCGAGTTTATTCACCATGATGGCCGCGCCGGACAATTCGCACGCACAGGGTTGCTTTATATTGTTGAATTAGCATGGCCTTCGTCCCCTCTAGAGCAATGGATTCTTGAGAGTGATTTTGGAACTCTGATGGCATCTGGACTGGGAGCACTGTACAGCCAACTTAGCAGGTATGTGATGAAACATTTACATTGGCGGCCGAAGGGCTGATCGAAGTAGAACAATGCTTCGCGCTTTCGAGACGACAGCAGAGCCCAAGATCGTGACCATGGCGAAAGAATCCGAACGCAAATTCGTTCCAGTTGCGGTTGGCGACAATGCCCTTGGGCATGACGATCCCCAAGATGTGGAAGACAATAAAGTCCACTTACAGACTTTTTTGTCGTACTTAGAATTCTGGCAAGATACACTAAGTCACTGCCGATCACAAGTGATTCAGAATACATTGTTGGACAATTTTGAAACCTTGTTCTTGAAACAATTGCTGGTTCCTTCACTGGCGGAGGGCATTGATGTGGAAGGGGGTGTTAGCGGCGGAGCAGCTATTGCGGTACTAACGTATCTCAGGGCAATTTTCGAAAGTTTGGATCAGAAGGATATCATCAGCCTGATTTTGTCATCACTTATAGTGAATAAGGATTCGATTCCATCTACTCCAAAACCCAAGCCTCATGTGATTCCCGAATACGAGACAGACGACATGGATGAGCGAATACCGACCAAGATGACTGCGACGACGTTTAGTTTGATTGATTTTATTACCAACAGTTTGCAGTCATTATCCCAGCAGACAATCGTTGCTGCTTTACGACTAGTGTCGACGCTTGTACGCAAGCATTATCCGTATACGTTGAATACACTATTCCAAGTCACTCAGATTACTGATCAGTTTACCCCCACTGTCACGCCGTTTAACGTGTATTCTCAAGAAATGGAATTTTTCCTATCACTTATGCCCGCCACTGAGACGGACGAACTAAGTAGTCAGTTGTATGATAGGTATCTGAAGGACAATCGACTAGTTCTAGAATCGCATGCATATCTCCCGGCCAGTATCGCGCGCTCAGAAAACCTGGATGGAGCTGTGGCACACGGTTTGACAAGCCAGGATATGCCGAACTTGTATTCGCATACTCTCAATGTCGAGGATCACACGTGGAATGAGCTACTCCGCCTATTTTCATTATTCTTCGCTAACACTGTGGAACTGAATCTTGTATTGACTAGAGTGCTTATCGATTTAGTTTCATGTGGATGGATGTCCTTGCGTGGATGGATGTTGGTTAAGTTGGATGATGTGGCGGTGTCGCATGTGCTTCCAAGGCTCGATAACGATGGTGCAGATGAGAATAATACGATCGAAGGGATAAAGATGGATGATTCAGAGGCCGAAGATGTCGAATTTGACATAAGCTTACAAGAATTACTGGAGTATGCCGACGACATGTCCGATTCTGATGACGAGTACTGGGGTACAAGGCACGAAGAGCGTTATGAAAAGACTACATTGCGAAAACTGTCACCGATGATGGAAGTGTTACTGGCCCTTAGCGACAAGATTGACGAATATCGCCAAAAAATCTCGGGATTCGACGATAAACTTGCCGAACGGAGGCAAATGCTCCAGGATGACGAGGACCAAATCGATGATACCGCCGCAGTAGCGTTCTCGAGCCCGGTAGCCGACATGAAGGCAAAGGCTCAAGCCGCAGCCGAATCGCAGCGGTTTTCACTGTCGCCTATGGACACGCAGCAGCGTGCCGAGCAGATTTACTGGTCGTCTTCCACGACTTCGTCGCCGGTGTCGTTGCGGCAACCAGTCGGGTATCGATCTGTATCTGTGTCTAGCGTGTCGGGGCCCAGGGCCGAGACGCGGTCGCCTCCTTCGCGCTCGCGACCACCACAGCCGCAGCCGCAGACATCGCCATTAGCTAGCCGTCAGCATCGACGAGGGGGGAGTGTTGCAGGCGATATCCTCTCGGTGCCATCAAGTGCGCATCTGTCAGCACACAAGCGTTCACACTCTACATTCGCAGGTTCTCCCTTCTTGTCGCCGACGTCGACATTCCATTCGGATTGGGTGACACCGTTGCGTGCGCCGCCCGTCCTTCGACCCATGAAATCTCACGACTCTCTCCGCGCGTTCGAGTCTCTGATGTCATCACCACTTGACCGCAGGTCGTCGACCACGGCGACGCAGACCATGTCGCCAGCGTCGTTCTCTTCGTCGCGGTTCTCAAGAGAAAATGGCTACGAATCGTCAACGATGTCGTTTAACAGGCTCGGGAGCAGCCCGAGCGAAT
This sequence comes from Lipomyces doorenjongii, assembly GCF_038497915.1. Taxonomy (NCBI): domain Eukaryota; kingdom Fungi; phylum Ascomycota; class Lipomycetes; order Lipomycetales; family Lipomycetaceae; genus Lipomyces; species Lipomyces doorenjongii. Next base: position 190,340 of record NW_027118093.1, read on the forward strand.
TTGCCAGCACTTTTCTGATGAGCGATGATATTCACAAGCCTTTGGCAAGTGAAGATGAGGTCATTGGGCGTGATGAAAGCGGTGTCGCTGGACAAGGCAAGACGGTTCGGGGTATTGAAATGGATGATATAGTTACGGATATTGAGTATGTTCCCACAGTAATTCAGGTTATGGGACCGGAGACGGGGAAGACTCGTTACGTCAGTGTCGCCCATTTATTGGGAAACGTTATTATCTTTGAAGTGAGTAATGCTTTTACTGTTGATTGGTTGCAGAACTGCGTTGTGCTAATCTGGAATAGGAGTTTGTTAAAGAGCTTACAGCTATGGTGCAAGTTCGCAGTACACTGATTGACCGGGTTGATTACGGTTGGCAGCGACGTAGGAGTCGGCGGGGATGTAATGGTTCGGCACCGAATGCACCAAAATTTTAGCATGTAACTAGACGCAATTGGATTAGAATTCGGTTGGCGGATATAACTACGGCGCTAGACCACACAACCATGCGGCAATCAGATAGAAAAGGGTTGCCATTGGGAGTTTGCTGGTTCATGGGAAAGCGAGCCTGGTTGGCCAACGCGTCACGGAGTGCACGACCTTCCAAAGGTCCGAGTTGGGCTGGTGTGCTCGTTCCACGTTGGATCCGAGGACGCGTTCAAAGGCGAGTATTTTCGAGCTGTCTATATTTGACTTTGAAGATAGATGACCACTGAGTGGACTATGAGGATTGTGATGTCTTGTAGTATAGAATGTATCAATAGTATAGAAGCGTTACAACTTCAATATGATTCGACACGAATCACACGAATATGCGGTCGAGGGAGTTCTAGCATCTTAAATTCCAGCTTGCATTGCTCGGCGGAAGTTCCGCTCGTTTCGAACGGTTTGAACGAGGAGGTTCATGGCCACTCCTCTTTCGGACTAGTACCGGATTTCAATGTGGCGCGTTTATTCTGCGGCGCAGCGATCTCTTCTGTTTGCCAGGAGCTTAAATGGAAGAACGGATGTATAGAGCGAGCGGCGCGGTTGACATAAACACAGAACGATTTTATAGTGGATAGGCAGAACTTGGAATTACAGCAAAATAATAGTAATTACACGGTAGCTAGCCCACGACACGAGCGGATGTTTGGACGAGATGTAAGCGAGAAAATTCGCCTTGTGGTAATGGAAACAGCTTTAGACTTTCGTTAGCGAGGCAACAATCATTTAGATTTATATGCCGTAAGCGTCGAGTACAAGCACATAAGTAATTTTAAGTGTGACAATGTTTTTGACTTGCGGGTAAGTAGTAACCCTCGTTAAATTGAGTAAGTGGCTGCAATCTAGGAACTAAGGGAGAGTTGAGAAAGTCAATGACGAGTCGAAGTTGCAATAGTATGTATAATTGCGGCGATGACATAAGAACGACGTCATAAGGTACACTGCATATCTGCGCAATGGACTTTGTGCCAATTACAGATAAGGAAGTGCATATTATTTTGCCACGTATGCTGGGTATAGTAGAACTTTTCTGTATGTTCCGAGACTTATGATATGTAGACAGGACTGGGTTAGTGAAGAGGTAATAGTTCAAAGGAATTCGTACCGGTCAGGGTGCGATGAGAGTTTATGAAAAACAATGACGATGTGTTATCGAGCCAAACTCTCAGCTTCCTCTGCCCGTTCGTACCTGTACTTCATGTGTAGTAATCGTATCACTAAAAGTCGAATAGCTGTCCATGAATACTACCGTAGAACCGATAGAGTGGTTAGTTAATTGTCGACTGGAAGACAGAAAGCAATTAGGCTTGGTGGAGAACTGTTTGCTTCCAAACTTCGACTAGTGGGCACAAGCCCGGGTAACAATTGAAGTACTTGACCCCCGCGCATTTGGTTTTTGTACGGATGATGTAGTAGCGAAAGTCGAAGTGAACGCGCTCAGGAAAAGTAACGCCAGACCCCAAACAGCGGAAGAACCTCATCCGCCGCCCATCGCGCATAGTGGCCTGCCGTCTTCACAATTACGGCCGTTGCTAACTAGGCCCATAACCCACTCTATAATCGCTAAACTGCTCTGACTCGCAGCACGTTTCATTCGCATACCCCCCTATCGTCGTGCTCTCGGCACATCGGCGTTAATGTGGAGACGGTGATAGTCATTCCAACTGAGCTTCAGTGCCTCCCACTTGGAGAGGACCGTGTCCCACACTTCCTGCCCACGATTGACACTAACTATTCAGTCTGGACAGCAATTTAGCCTGTCGATCTTGAGGAGTCTGGTTGTCGCATCATTGTCAAAGCGTATCTACCAATCGCCCGATTTCAGTCGATTGAACACTGTCGCTATTTCACTGCACACGCATTTGCTACGGTAATTGCCTAGTTTGACGTTATTAGAAGCAGACCATTCTAGTAGTCGCATCCAGTCGGGATCGCACGCAACGTCGCCACTACTCATACGCCTGCATCGCGCAACATAGGCTATAAGCTCACCAACAACATGCGACGAACTTCCACACGCAATCGCTCACACGCCACCCCGCCGTCAATACCTGTCCCGTATGCGGGTGCGCCGTCATTCAAGTCCCATGCTCCCGCTCGGCCGTCCCCCCTTGCAATCCACGACCAGAACGGAATGCCGCTAGAGATAATGGATCGCTTACGGTCTTTCCCGCTGTTTGCCTCTGCGCCGGATGGGTGTTTAATGGCTATCACGAGAAAACTGAGACCGCAGTTTTATTCCCCTCAAGATTACATTGTGCGTCTTCCAATTATGTGGTCGGTGGATTTGGCTAACTAATGACGTAGTTGACGGAAGGTGAAGATGCCAGAGCAATGTACTGGATCGTAAAAGGTGCCGTCGGTGTCACCTCTCGAGATGGCGAGAGTGTGTATGCGGAACTAACTGCTGGTGCCTTTTTTGGTGAAATTGGCATTTTGTTCAACAGGCCGCGAACAGCGTCTGTTCTTGCGCGGACTAAATGCATGGTCGTCGTTCTAACTGCAGAAGCGCTCAATGCAGTTCTCCCACAGTATCCGGATATTGAAAAAGCGATTAGAGAAGAGGCGCAGGAACGATTGAATATATTAGAGAAACAGAAAGCTGCAGAGCTGAGCAAGAAGCAGGATCAGGCCGCAACGAACCTTGCATCAGCCTCGACTACTGTACCAAGTGCATCGCAACAGATTCAGTCGACGCCGATTCGAGAAACACCATTTTCTAATCTCATGATCCGGGATTTACTGAAAGACATCTCACTTTTTGAGTCGCTGCCACCAGATATTCTTCATACGCTTGTCTTATCTGTTGAGCCGAAACGGTACTCGCCGTTTGAATATATTCTTCGCCAGAATTTGCCTGGTCGAGAGCTATTTTTCATAGTGTCAGGAACAGTAGAGGTCTTGGACGAGGTATCTCAGCACGTCAGGGCCCGATTAACAAATGGAGCTCATTTTGGAGAAGTCACATTTTTGTCGCTTGCCCCCGCAAGGACGGCATCGGTGCGGTCAGTGACGATGGTGGACTGTTTGGTATTGACGAGCAAGGCGCTGAAGTCCGTGATGGAGAAGTATCCCTCAATATTAGAAGCTATTGAAAAAACTGCGCGGGCGCGCATGGCTAGCTTGTCAACAGCGAGTGAGCCGAGTTACTCGCCGAGTTCGAGTTCTCAAGTTGGTAGGCGGGCGCCTGCCACGGATGACAAGAGCTTAGCGGCACAAGCTAGCGTTACAGCAGATGTGAGTCCGGTTGAGAAAGACGAGCTGGAGAAGCCGCTTGATCCAGACCCATTTTCTCAGACTTCCGATCACATTGACTCTGTCGAAGAGAACCCAAGCGCTCTTACCGTCCCGCTCATGTCGGGGTCGCCGTTATTGTCTACAGAAAGCATGAACCGGCTAAGTTTGGAATCATCGCCGTCGTCAGAGTCATCATCAGCGTTATCTTCGTCAGAGTCATCGACATCGTCCTCTCGATCGCCATCTCCGGCAATTGCGACAACTGCAGCTGTAGACCAGCTGGGTCCGAATGCAGAAAATCTAGTCAAGCAGCGAAGTCACTCAGCCCGTCGTCAGGCAAGCATATCTGCCGACAGAGTGTACAAGCAGCATAAGCGAGCACGAAGAGCTGGATCGCACGTGATCGCCGGTAGACTTCCCGACGCGATCCTCGTAAAGGTCCTGTGTAACCTTCCGCTGCGGGATCTGGTCCACCTTCAACGTGTATGCAAGCACTGGCGAGATATCATTTTGCATTCGCCCAACATTCTTACGAAGCTCGATTTGACGCCTTACAATACATCAATAGACGACTCGACGATAAAGTCGATCTCCGCGTTTGTTGGTAACCGACCACACGTGATCGACATCTCTAACTGCTTTCACGTAACCGACGAAGGCTTTGCGCATCTAGTCGCCTCGATTGGCCGCGACATTCGCGTATTCCGCATGAAGTCCGTCTGGGACGTGTCCGGCATGGCAGTCATGGAGCTTACGGTCCCTGCGATAGCCCGCACACTCGAAGAAGTTGATCTATCCAATTGTCGCAAGGTTGGAGACGCCACTCTCGCACGCGTCGTCGGCTGGGTCGTCCCAGAATCCGCGAACTCGCTCCCGGGCGCCCCGCCACCTGGCACTATCGTTGGGTGTCCGAATTTGAAGCGGGTATCGCTGAGCTACTGCAAACATATAACCGACAAGTCGATGCACCACCTCGCCGCGCATGCGAGTTCACGACTCGAGGTGCTGGATTTGACACGCTGCACGACAATCACAGATGTCGGGTTTGGATACTGGTCTGCGCGCCCGTTCCCACGGCTCAGAAAACTATGCCTCGCGGATTGCACTTTCCTGACAGACAAGGCGATTGTGTCACTTGCGGCGGCCGCCAAAGCGCTCGAGCAACTCGATCTGTCGTTTTGCTGCGCCTTGTCGGACGTCAGTGTCGAGGTTCTCTCACTGGGATGCCCACTTCTGAAGTCTCTCAACCTAGCATTCTGCGGGTCTGCCGTCTCAGACGCCAGTCTGCGCGCGGTGGCACGGCATTTACTGGATCTCCGAACATTATCCGTCCGCGGATGTGTGCGAGTTACGAATGCGGGTGTCGACGCCATCGGGAACGGGTGCGTCAACCTGCAAAGCCTCGACATTTCGCAATGTCGTAACGTGAATTGCGAAGCGCCACCGTTATTCGGAATGCTTAGTATTGTTAATACCGGCGTCTCAGGTCTTGAATCGGACGAGGAACGCGCTGGTGGGAGTGGCAAGTTGAAGACGTACGGTTATGGCGCTGCTATTTGGCGAGGGAAAGTCAGAGTTATATTCTAAGCGAGCAAGATGTTCGAGAGGGAGCGAAGTACGAAAGAGCAAACTATAGGATGAAGCACCATTTTGGTTTGTGTTAGCTTTGTTTGGGATTTGGAGTTATATTGGGAAGTTTAGGCTGGGTGGTTTATGTATGTCTAGTTTTTAGTCATTTGGCTTATTGACTGTTTCGAATTCGAGTACTAGCGAACGCGGATTGTTTCAACGATGGCTTCTGATGTTCTCGTTAAGTCCGCGGGTTGGAATTTTTGGGGCGACGGACTATGTATATTTAGTGTACAATAGAGTACAAGAACCGCAACGAGTCATACCGCGAAATCGTAGCACCGTCTGCGATGAAAGTACGCCCTCAAATACTCGTTACACAAATTCATTATATGGAGTACGACGTGTCTGCAACAAACAATAATCCAAAATTTAACAAAACTTATTTGCGTATTCGTACACTAAAGAAAGTTAACACTTTTACAAACCCTAAATAACAGTGAGAAGTAACATTAATCAAACCAAACTATAAACAACAAAAGATTATCCCCCACTCTTACTACTGTGCGCAGCACCAGACAGTATACTGCCGTTATCATCATCAGCCACGGACGTTTTGTCTTTATCTTTCGACTTGAATCCGTGTCTAAAGAATGACGCACCCTTGCCAACGCCACCCGCGACCATGCCGACGCCTTTCATCGGAGCGCCGGCGACGGACGTTACGACTCGGCCTGGGACGGCGAAAGTGCCGCTTAGCGTGGCCGTGCCTCGAATCGTCCGCATGACATACTCAGGTTTAAACCTCATTTCGAGCCGGATCTGCCCCGACTTACCGTCGAGGGTCAGGATCTGGGTGTCTGTCTTGAGCGGCTCCAGACGGCTGACATCTATCGGCGACGCACCAAGGAAATCGTCCTCGGAAGGACCCATGTCCCAATCATAGACCTTGACCGCGAATTTCGCGCTTGACAGCCTCGGGACTGGGGCTTCGAAGAGCTCGCCCCAGGCCGGGTTGAGCGTCTTCTTGATGACCTTGGTCTTATATGCTTTCACGCCATTTAGCTCAAACACGCAGTATGGATCAGATTTGCCCCGACGGTCTGCGGCCGGCAAGTTAGTCGCTTCGACAACCTTGACGGAAATGAACCCCTGGTTGTTGTGGCTCTCGAACGGGTCAAGCGTCATGAGCACTGGTATGTACCGAAACAATACCTTGAGCGTGTAAATCTCACCTGGGTTTTGTGACACGAAGTTGATTGTTGCGGGTTGGTTGAAGCCCTGCTTTAGGTGCGCAAGCGTCGAGCCTGTCATGGACGCTACGACGCAGTCTTCATCATCCCGGAGCGAGCGTTGTTTGTTGGTTAACCGGATATGCATCTTGGACCATTCGAGTTCGCGAATGAGTGCGTCGCCGACTTCGTCGAACCGTGGCTTGCTGCCGTGGGACTTGCCTGCTGTTACGAAGTCCGGGCACAAAAAGTCATCAAAGAAGAACTGTACAAAGAGATCTGAGCGCGCGAAGTTGCCCTCGATAATCTTGTACACTAGTAGGCCAGAATCTACAGCGATTAGCAGGTTGATCACACTTAATAATTTAGCGGTCCGGTACATACCATAGTTGAAAAGCTCCTCGGGACTGAGATTGAGCTTGGGGGGGACGACCTCTTTGCCCTCGGCGTCGACAGGTTTAGCAGCAGCAGTCGCATCAGGCTTGTCGCCATTCACAGTCTCCTTAGCCGTTTTCTTCTCGTCCTTCTGGTTACCGTCTTGAGAAGGGGCCGCAGAAAGGGCAGCGGCTGCAGCCTGATCTTTGGCCCTCTGCTCTTCCTCGATCTCCTCGGCATCCATGATGTTCAAGCACGGGAAGAACGACACGTTATAGTACAACATACCCTTTGGTGCTCGTCCAGGCATGACTAGTTGTCCCGACCGCGTGGTAGGGTCAATGAACTCGACATACTCACCCAACTCGTTCTTCTTGACAAAGCTTTCGGCATTAAGAACAACCTCTCCCAGAGATCTGTCCTTGCCACCACTTTCGGCATCCATAACCTCCAGCACGACCTTTTCGTCCGGCGCCGTAACAGTACCGTACACGACTTCGTCCCACTCGGGGTTGAGTTCGCCGTGGATTGTGACGCTGCGGTTCTTATTGTAATTGTTGACCATGACGCGGACGTATGGGTCAACCTTGCCGACGGTCTCGAGGTTGCGGAGATCAGTCGCTTTATAGAAGTGGAATCGCAACACGCCGATTGGACGAACATAACCGGCAGAGCGGGAGAGGCCTTTGACTGCGACGGGCTTAAATTCTGCCGAGATGCGCGCTCGTCCAGCAGGCGAGAGCTTGAACCAGTCATTACCTTTCTCGTTCTGGGAGATGATCTCATCAAGTTTGGCCCTGTACGTCGCAATAGTGCCGGAGCCAGAATCCTTGATTGTGAAAAGAAGAGTTGTGCGTTGCTTGTTGGTAACGAGCACCTCGTGCGCTTCGTCCCAGACGGGGGAGTTAGTGCGCTTCATGACATTGGTCGTGTGTACGTCCTTGCCATCAACAGAGTAAACAGCAAACGGGCTGAGACCGCCGCTGGCGAATCCCTTCTTGACTGCCAGATCTAGGTCCTTGGCCTGGTGAAGAGTGAAGCGTACGATACCGGTGTTCAGAAGTGGCGGCGGCTCGACGGTGCCGTCCTCTAGAGTCTTGCCAGCTAAAGTCGGGAAGAAGCGAGCATCGAAGACGACTTCGCCGCGTTCCTTGCCGTTATTGAGAATCTTGCCGATGACGTTCTCCTTCTCGGGATCCTCTTCAAGGGCCTCGAGAGCGAATGTGGCAGTACCGAGCGATCGGTCCTTACGGACATCGTTGAAATCTAAAACTTCCATGGTCAAAACATCGGCGAGGGACGTGACCAGCACGATCTTGGTCTCGTTCCACCTCGGGCTTGACGTGTCTCGTTTGACGGTCGTGCGGGCAAGCTCTTCCCGACCGTTGAGGGAAATCTTGACATACGGATCGACGGTGTTACCGAGCATGTCACCGGTCTTGAGACCGCGAGCACTGTAGATTGTGACAGCAAGGACGCCGATTGAGGCGTCGGCGGGCGCGCCTGCGAGCATCTGCTGGATATTGAGCGTAAACGTGTTCGGGTCGTACAACATCGGACCTATAGTGTCGTTGACCATGGACTTGATGAAGCTCTCAAGACCGGGAAGAATGTTGACGTCGAAGCCAAAGGTCTCACCTCCTATCGGCTTGAGGATGAAATCAAAGTACGGTGCACCTAAGAACGACAGACTAACGGTCTGGATGTGGGGGAAGGATGTAACGAGCTTGATCTTGACCTGCATCAAACCCCTGAAGGCCATATCTTGGACTAGAATGGGCATGCCAGCGGAGACGACACCCTTACCTACACGAACCTGGAGCTCGACGAGGGGGTTGATCTTGTTCTTGAGCTGACGAGACGTAAGATCCTCAGTATCGTTGGGGATGAAAGAAAAGCCCCAGTCCATGACGATGACATCTTCCTCAGTCTTTGGATACGTGCGCACGAGATCAATTCGAGGAGGCTTTGTACCGAGAGTGAAGCGCTTGAGCCTGATCTAGTTAATTTATTGATTGGAATCAAAGTAACGCAAGGACATACGCAAGGCCATCGATCGGAGGAGGAGTCTTGACACCGGACAAGACCTGGTTGGTGGTCTCGATGACAGTTGCATTCAGAGTAGGGAGATAGATGGCCCAGAACTTGATGAGGAAGGAATTGAGCCACTCCATGGTCTCCGCATCAGTCTCGAGTTTGACGAGCGCAGACTCACGCGTGAGATCATCACGGACTCTGTGGCGGACCCGGAGAATCGACGTGCGGTAGTAGGTCGAGGCGAAAGCCATGACGATGACGATCCAGACTAGGCCGCCACCGAGACGGGCGATCAACCAAGATACGAAAGAAGTGATGAAGATCACAGCAGCATTATGGTACCAGTCGCCAAATAACTTGTCCTTGAGATAGTACTCGAGAAATGTGACGCGATCCCGCAAGTCCTCGTCTAAATAGTCGTCTTCGACGTTGTCGATCCAGGCGCCGATGGCACGCCTGAGTTTCTTTTTGGGCGCCTTTTCTCCATCGACTTCCTTGGCGGGTTCAGTCTCGCGGTGCATGTCCCAGCGCGAGTCGCGAGGAGGTGGGGAGCGTTCGGACTGCACAAGGAGTTAGATGAATGAGACAATGGAGACCGCTGGACGCACCTTCATCTGGCCAAGAGTTGCAACATCGACGGCCTTTCCGGCGACCTAGAATATCAATTGGTTAGCTCACACAGGATCAGAGAGAAATTATGAGAACGTACACTGCCAACCATGCCAACGGTGCCGGATACTGCGCCAGTGGCAGCCCCGAAAGTGCCAGTGACGACATTTGACGCATTTGATGAGAGGCCTCGCATCATGCCGAGCCTCGACTGCGATTTACCGTTAGCTGAACCGTTGGAAGACATGGTTCACAGTAGAGGCCGTAGCTGGCGAAGCAAGAGAGGATGAGGGGGAGCAAGGAGCGGGAGATGCGACGTAGGCGGAGAAGATCTTGAAATGATCTCGATTGGCATGACGACGTTGTCCGGGTTAGGGCTATAAGCGGCGCAATGGGTACAGCTCCATAGGCGGACTCCGCGCGTACTCGAAATGCTATTGGTAGACAAGGCTCTTGGCCCGCGTGCGGCGCGCTGCAAGTTGCAGGTGGCATGGCTTCCTCGTAGAATTCAATTACCTTGTCGACCTTCTGGTGATAAGGGCAGTCACCTACGCTGATCTGTCTACGTCGAATCGAACAGTCTGAAGATGACCTCGCACATATAATGCTTATTTAATAGGCTATGCAGTGAAGGGCACAGGGTTTACATTCATTAGGTTCCTACAGGCGGAGTCCAACGGCCACAGGAATATCAGTTACCAGCCAGCTACCAGCGACTGTCCATGAACCGATATCCGGATACTCCTCCACTCTCTATACGCATTGCCCAACTTATAAAGAATAAGATATATTCGGTGTTGGTTATTCTGTTGGGGGCTTCGGCAGAACAGCTGGACGGATTAGGCAACATCGTGCCGAAATCCTGCCGGTTGTCACATACTCCAGTAACAGAGCTTCGGATTCTGGGCGCCGGCCGCAAACCCTGAACCTCTGCACTTCACGTCACTGCACATTCTTCGACTATTCTATCGTTGCTATTCCACAAACACTTCGCACAGGACAACCAAGGCCTCGCACTAAAAGTGCGAGGCGCGGCCCTAACGAACCCTTTGCACTGCGCCACAAAAAATTATTCTCTCGAACACGAGCAGACACAAATCCGTCGCCCAATTTGCGCCCTTCTAGAACGTTAAGACCGGCGCCGTTCCTGCCCGCTGTTGCTCTTGCAACTGCCTCGGCATGTGCATGCACTTCTGTTTACTCGCTCCATTCATATCGTCTAAATCTTACCGTCATTATTCGCAAGAAAGCGTGCTTCCGTTGTCGCGGAGTCTGAAACCATCCGTCTCAAAACGATGACAATTATTCTGTAACTTCGGTCTGCCGTCTCGCGCTCAGCAGCCTGTCGACATGGACATGGGAGTCCTGCTTATTGTAGACTGCAGATAGAAAAACGCAGCTAACGAGTTTCTAACATCCCTCTTCCTACGTTCTTCATCTACACATGCTGTCGCTCGCCAAACTGCATCTCCATTTGTGCCTCCTTATACGGTTTTCATGTACAGACTCTCTGCAATCTTGCATCAGCCTATGCCGTTCAAATATGTACGATAAGTCTGTCACCTTCAGTTCGCATCATCGGGTTAGGTCTTATCACGTGATTAGGGTTAGGCGATAGTTTGCACTAAAATTGCAAGGATATCTTCAGTGTCTTCACTGTCGGTCTCCGACTTATCATCAGTATAGGCGGCGCAATAATAGATAAACAACCATGGCGTCAGGTCTAACACTTCGACTCCCGCAGTTTCCACAAAGCGCGGTCCACATCGGCCTGTACACCTCCGTGACCAATGCCTCCAGCATTCGCGGGGAATTATTATCCGGCAACACTCGATATTCCTACGCGTTTGTTGATCCGCGCAGTGTGCTTTCCCTTGCCCACGTTCTCGCTGCCGTCTATCGTGCATTGACGGATATGGAAGCTGGTGGAATGCGGACAAGGACGCTGAGTTCGGAGATTGTGTTTGCGTTTGGAGGTACAATGAATATTGCAGAGTCGTTGAGACGCTTCGGGATCAACGACGATAGTGACAGTCTGCTTGTTGTTAAGGTCGACACGGCTCAGGTGGAGCGAAGCAATTCGGTGTGGGACGAGTTGGGAGAGCTTGTTCAGGGCACGAGTATTCCGGTGACCGATGAGAATATTGCAGCCTTGACAGATGTAGAGACAGTCAGAAAGGTAAGAGTCAAATCGTAGTGTTCTAGAACTTCGGCATTGCTAATGTCGTAGAATTACAAAATTCAGCAGGGAATATCACTGGCCGACAGAAGTGAAGCCACAAATGTCATTTCTGGTGCGATTGCATTGCGTGGATATCTATAGGCTGAAGTTATGTGTCCAAAGTGTACGATAGATTGTTGAAATATATAATTGTACCATTCTAACATTTTTACAATGCTTCCCGCAAACTCTATGTACAAAATGCATCTCACAGACCCTGCAGTCGCCTCTCCCGTAACTGCTTCTCAGTTGGCACGGAGGTTTCCTCATGAACGGCCCTCTCCAACGGCGTGGCACTGTGGTCATTGAAGTCCGTCACGGCCATCTTCTGTCCTCCTTCCTTCGACCCTTCATTGTTCCCCCCCGCATCACCGTCGTAGGTTCCAAAGACTGCAAACGTACTAACACCTACAAGAACATCGTGTCCAACTACCCGTCCGACAATCCAGTACCATACCCTGCCCTGCCCACCGCCAGCTTGGTATATCTTGACCGGGCTCCCTGTCGCAGCACTGACTGACACGAGAATGTTCCCGTACGCGCCCTTCGGATCCCATTCATCTGGCGAAATGGAGCGCAGCGGCGACTGGGGCGGCAATTTGATAAGAGAACGGAACGTATTCGCGGATGGGTTATGTTGTTTGTGTCTTGGTGTGAGCGGGCCGTTGTGTTTGTGAGCATGGTCGCCTGCGAAATGTTTTGTCACGATCTTGGTGATTTTCCGTAGAGAATGATCGTCATTAGATGTGCCTTTCTCTGAGCCAACTGAGTCCAGAGACGTTGATCTTGACATAGCGCGATCATGCTCGTACTCGTCAGACCCTGTCGATCCCGAGGAACCGGATGTATGTCGGCTCATCTGATTTCCTTCGCCGTCGAGCTCGCGATCGTGGATAGTACCGTCTGGTAGTATCTCTTCACCTGACCATTTAACAGCAAAAACTTCAAACGGTGCGTCAACTCGCGACGAGTAAAACAATCTCGCCTCGCCGACGGCGTGATCATTCGCCGATATCGGCTGCCTCATGATGTCATCATACTTCGCCTCGTTGTCTGCTTCTGTATGTGATGCTGCATATGGCACGGCATTACTGACACAATCGCGTCTAAACGTCCCAAAAAGCGAAATCAGAATCTCGGGAATCTCACTAAACGGCACGCGCGACGCCTCTGGAATGTGCCAATCACTTGCATATCGCAACGCAGCCGCATGGTCAGCAATAAAGGCTCCGTCGTGCGCAGCCAGCAATGACGTCGGCACCGACGCTTCATCAGTCGCACCTGACGAATCTGACGGCGAAGTCAGACGCAACTTATTGAACGCTGATTCGATGCTGGACATTTGCGACGCCGAGGTGAATGGCGGTAGGTCGCTGCTTGACGACGGCGTCATTGGGTTCGTATTTCGTGGGCCGAGAGGTGGGCTTTCGGATGCCATTGCGATAGTCGATATTGATGAATGAATACTGAAAGGATGTGTATGAATGAATAGGGCAAAGGAGATATGTATTAATGAAGCCACAATAGACGACGAGACGAACAAAGACGCAACCTTTATACAAGGTGGCCAAGCTGTCGAGCAGGAGACGTCTTGGAACCACCGCTTCTCGTCGTTGTCGCGGCCGACATAACGGGCTGGCCCGACCGGGAGGCAGATCAATCGAAGTTCAGCCAGACCGGAGCTGACGATATCAAATCCCCTGTCGGTTACTGGATTCGGAATGTATCGCCTTCACTAAGCTGTCTGTGAATAACATTTTAATAGAATTATTTCTTGGTCGTGTGATGTCACTCTGGCGTCAGGCAGCGCGATGCGCCTGGTGGTCGGGGTTAATAGAGCCCGAACCCCCGAAGCACGCTGGAGACATGATTTGACCTCTATGTTTATTTCACCTCGCAGTTATATCAGTCAGGAACATTTAAACAGACCGCTGAAATCATAGGGTGTGTGCAACGAGCGGTTCCTTTTTAGTCGACACCGGTGACGTGGTACACAGCCACTGCTATGACGTCGTTGCTTGTGGCGGTGAAAAAGTGGAGCTATTCATGTTCCCCTACCTGAACTAGTCCCGAAGTGGAAATGGTCGTCTTCAGCCCCATGAACCTCGAAAGAAAAATTTCATGTCCCATGTACAATCCGAGACAGTTTGGAGGTATGTGGGCACCACTCTATTCGGATCATGACGTTGCATTTATAGAATTATCGTATGACTTGCAAACAATTAATGTAGTATTAAAAATTTGGTAAGCTAATCAATAATATAAGGTAATATATTACTCTATTTAATTTGGTATTCTTGAGTTTTTTAATCATTATACATGGGCAGTGCTCAAAGTCTGTGAAGATCTTCGAGATTTACAGACTGCGGAAACCGGTAAATCAAAGGGTTCCCGTGTCCGAGCATTGCAAGATTATTTCGTGTTTGCGACGTGTAGCTTACACTGCACGACCGATGTGTTTGAGACGGGCATTGCATGTTTTAAATTGATGCTCGTTATAGAAAATTCGGGACATTTTCTCTAAAATTTTGGTGTAACTAGTTGCTAGTTGAAGGTACGGAATCGTTGCAGCTGAACTAACAATCTTTGTGCTAGATGAAAACTGTCGCGCTGGTATCTGGCGGAAAAGACTCCTGCTACAATATCCTCCATTGTATCAAAAACGGGCACGACGTTGTTGCATTGGCGAATTTACATCCTCCTCCTCCCCAGTCTATAGTCAGTGACGAAGATGACGTGATTCACGAAATGGACAGTTTTATGTACCAGACCGTTGGGCATTCTGTACTCAATCTATACTCCGACTGTCTTAAAATCCCGATGTATCGTGCCCCGATTACTGGATCTTCAGTCACCACAAAACTAGATTATGCTACCACTGCTGCCGATGAGACTGAGGACCTGTACACTCTTTTGCAAACTGTCAAGGCTGTGCATCCGGATATTGAGGCGGTTTCCGTCGGTGCAATACTGTCCACATATCAGCGCAGCCGCGTAGAAAACGTGTGCTCGCGGCTCGGATTGACAGTCCTAGCTTATCTCTGGCAGCGTGATCAAGCTGCGCTGTTCGACGAGATGATTCAAGGTGGCATCAATGCTATCGTTATCAAAGTTGCTGGTGCAGGTTTAACTGCTGAACGGCATCTCGGCAGATCGTTGGAACAAGTGCGGCATGAGCTTTTTAAACTTAATCAGATGTACGGAAGTCATATATGTGGCGAAGGGGGCGAGTATGAGACTCTGGTTCTTGACTGTCCTGTTTTTGTTAAGAAGCTGGCTGTGGATGAAACACAAATTGTGAACGATGATAATGGTGACGTTGCATATTTGAAGTTAAGAGCGCATGCTGAAGATAAAGATGCAGTTGCCGAGGAGTGGATAGACAACATTGCGGTCCCCCCACTTCTAAGCGAGCCATTCCAGGGCATATTTGAAGACTTGAAAGGCACAGACTTTGGATCGAATAACGCAGAAATGGTTGTCAGCCCTGCTGCTGTACCCGAACTCTCGATTGGAATATCCCCAACCACCATTTCAGTCGCAAATATCACTGCACCCAACAGTTCCTTCTTATCTGACGAGATTACGTCTATATTTGAGCAGCTTTCAAATGTCATGGAGACCTTCAAAATCACGGATCCATACTCTATAACATCCATTACATTCCAACTTTCAGACATGCAAAATTTCCCAGCAGCAAACGAGTCCTACAAGAATTTCTTTTCACATCCCGTAACGAAACCGAATCCACCCGCCAGAGCCTGCATTTCCACTCTGCTCCCCTCATCCTGCCGTGCATCGTTGACAGCCATAATTACTCGTGTCCCGGAGGCGCGATCCGGCTTGCACGTGCAAGGACGGAGTTATTGGGCACCTGCCAATATCGGACCGTATGCTCAAGCCTGTACGGTTCAGGAATGTATATACCTAGCTGGCCAAATTCCTTTGATTCCAGCAAGAATGGTTTTATACAAAGACGAGGGTGTACTAGGGCAAGCTGTACTTGCCATGCAAAATCTTGCAAGAGTAATGGATGCTGCGGTCGTTCGTCGGTCCGAAGACGACCACGGGCAGTTTTATTACTTGACAGCATATACTTCCTCACTGGCAGCTGCGAAGGCGGCAATACGCGTTGCCAGTCGAACGGGTGTTGAGTGTGGCGTTTTTGCTGTAGTGGTCGTTGCGTTACCTGTTGGCGCTTGGGTGGAATATGGCGGTGTCGGAATTAATACACGTTATATTCGTTCTTGCACTACAGGCGACGTCGACGAGGAGGATGAGTTTACAGTCAAATACAGCAAACACGATAGGATCGATCGTGTTGAGTATGGAGCTGTCATTTTCGGAAGTTGGTGTTGCGATGATATTATTTCGGAGATAGCCAACTATCTTGAGACGAAAACTGAGGCCCTGCTGTCAATCAGTGCCTTTATTTCTTCTAGTGTCTCGGACGCTCACGAGGTGCGCATGCGACTCAAAGAAATCGTAGGCATAAACGTGTGCGTGGAGATTGTTCAGGTCAAATATGTGGTAGATAAAGATTGCATCATTCGGAATTACGGAGTTTTGGTTAGAGGTTATTGATGTAATACTTAGTTTTGCATATAAAGGGTTCGATATGGTAAATATAGCATGTAGTAATCTATCACAAAAGTAGGTACACCAGTATACTTACAAATTTCCGTCGACAGAATCTATGCTCTGCTTGTTCCCGCCTCGGTGTCGAACGGGATTATCTCCCTCTTTTCGACGGACCATCCGAACAACGTCCCTCCTCCTCCGCTTCGCTTTCCGCATCCATTCACCTCTCTTCTCGAAAAACTCTTTTTCCCACTCACTTCTGCTTAACGCTGGTCGCGTGGGTGCTCTACTAAACTGCGTCTGCGAATTCAAGAAGGCAGACTCTGGATGCGGGAACAGTAGGGGTATGTTCTCGAGAGATCTTGTCGTTGGTTTGAAATATTTGACCTTTTGGGATCTTGGTCGCGCCAGCGCAGCCACTTCGTCGTCTTCTACTAGCTGTGGTTCGATAAACGGCGATGATGATCGCTTTGTTTGTTCACCGTCATTATCACCCTCGTGTTCTGTTTCTCCTTCTCCTCCTTCTCCGCCTACTCCTCCTCCTTCTTCTTCTTCTTCTTCTTCTTCTAAATGATCCACATCACTTTCGTAATCGGAGACATCCGAATTTTGAACCAAGGAAAAGACATCTCTAGATTCGTCGGGATTGAAAAGAGAGCGAAGTCGCTCTGTAACGACATTCTTCATTGGGCCTCCAGTGAGATCCGGACGAAGCTTCTTCTCAGGTTCTGACACGACCGTCTGCGCCGGCTCTGTATCATGTCCCACAAATTCCTGTTCAGTGTCCGATTCAGACGGGGAGGAACTGCCATCGGATTCTGAATCAGTGCTAGGTGGGACCTCGTCATCTGAATTCGAGTTGTCTGAGTCATAAGCCTCGTTGGTGTTATTGTCATTGTACTCTTCCTGATCGGATTCGCTAGAAGTTGGGCTTGTTGAAAACTTTCTGCTATTCGAGCCCTCATCATTCTGTACGCCACTTACTGCAGACATATCCTGCGTATCCTTGCCGTCGATCGTCGCTGCCACCGTAGTAAACGGCTCGATATCATCATATAAGCCATTTGAAACCGAGTCAGCCACGTTAACTAATTGGTCTGCGAAATCGTAATGAATTGCTGGACCATCATTGAACTCAGGCGCTTGGGTCTGCGTCCCAGACCTAATAATGTTGAAGATAGCATCGTCGTCATCAGTGGCATCGTCATCGTCATTAGACCTAGTCGGATTCGTTGTTGAGGCAAAGTCACTACCTCGTTAGCTTTGGTCCGCATGACAAGGGAATTCAGATTTCTTACGTCTCTTGTCGGTCTTCACCAAACATGTCGTGCAGAATCCTCAGATTTTTCTCATTCTCTAAGCGACGCATCCGCTCCTCCGCCGACTCTTCCTCGACTGGCACAGAGTTCGAAGGCACTATCTCGATCTCTGCATTCTCCATAGTTGACCCCGTCAACTCGTCCTCAAGCTCTGCCTTAGATATTGGGAAATCGCCAACACTCACTCTTTCTTTCTTGACAGTTTCAATTTCGTCGCCTTTCCCATTAACCCACCGTCCGATAGCCACTTCACTGCGTTTTTCACCCTCGTCATCCACAAACTTCCATATTAATTCATTGACATCACCACCTCGTGCTTTACCCCATAACTTCTGCTTTTTGCACTTTACAATCTTTGCTTTGTTACCAATCTTAATTCGGAATGTCGGCGGACTTTGTCTGATGTCTCGCTCAGTCGCTCGCAATCGTCCTCGCTCGCACTTTCCAAATTGATAATGTCCCTTTCGAACATGATACAGACGTCGCTGCAACAATCGCTGTTCTCTCAATGCCAATGCACGACGTTTGTACAACTGCGCTTCATCACCGAATGTTTTTTCATCTTCGTTTTGCAGGATCATTGCTTCTGCACGAATTGTGAAATCAGGAGCTTTGGCTTCCTCGATATTGATGACTGCTCCTTTAAATTTGACGCCATTAAGTGATTTTCGTAATACGTTGTATTGCTGTTTTGTTAGCGACAGCGTGATAAACGCGAATGAAGTGTCTAACGTTGGCTTTTTGTGAATTGAGAACCCTGAGAGTGGAACACCGAAGAGTGAGAGCCGGCTAACTAAATCTGATGAATCCGTTGCGAGCGGTTGTGGCAACGGCGAGATATGCAGTCGAACCGGTCTCGCTTCGTCAGACAGTGGAGCTGACGACATTCTGTGGTTCTGTCCGGTGTCGCTATTAACAGAAGATTGTCGATTTCACGCGAAAACGATTCAGGTGAGGACGGTCTAAAAGGTTCTCGTTAGGCTTTGCGATTTCTCCCAACGGATTTTGAAAAAATTGAGCCCCACGCATATGAGAAAAAATATTCCGCAATTTACAAAAGTTAGCGAGAATACGAAATTTCGCTTTTGGTGAGAAATTGCATATAAAAAAGACAGAATGGTTGCTCCACCAGTTTCATATAGTGGGCACGTGGATTTCCGGATGCGTCTTGTGCTGGCGACGTTGTCTGGAAGAGCAATCAAGATTGATCGGATCAGATCTGATGATCTGGAGCCAGGATTAAAGGGTATCTTAGATAATTTTACTTGTGGATATACGGTAAATAACATGTGAATAGATTATGAGGTTTCGTTTCTGAGACTGTTGGAAGCTATAACGAACGGTAGCGTAATAGAAATCTCATATACTGGTATGTGTAGCTATAGATGTGAAGGCGATATTTGGGCTAATCAATTATAGGTACCACTGTCATTTACAAACCAGGCTTGATAGTAAATGGTACCGTAACTCACAACTGCCCTCTTTCGCGAGCAGTCGGCTACTTCCTCGAGCCCGTTCTCCTCCTCGCGCCATTTGGCAAATTAGCACTGTCTCTCACTCTCCAAGGTGTGACGTCCAATGGTGTTGACCTTGGCGTCGATACAATTCGGACAGCATTATTTCCTATTTACAACAAATTTGGTATCATGCAGCAAGAATTACGGGTGATAAGACGAGGAGCACCACCTCTTGGTGGTGGGGAAGTGAGTGTATTTTTACCACACGTTGTCTTGCAACCCATCACACTCCACGCTGCTGTGAAGACCCCCTCTGTGTCGAAGATACGCGGCGTGGCATATTCTACTCGTGTCAGTCCTGCGAGTGTGAATCGAATTATTGAAGGTGCTAGGGGGGTCCTAAGTATAACTGGTTGTGAGACATTTATATACAGCGACGTCGCGAGAGGCGAAGAGTCTGGCAAGAGCCCGGGATTTGGTGTATCGCTTGTGGCAGAGGCACGGTCAGGATGGTGCTACACCGCAGAGTCTGTTGGTGGGGCAGGTGAAACACCGGAGGATGTTGGTGAAAGGGCGGCAAGAGCCTTGTTGGAGGAGGTTGCTCTGGGTGGTATGGTTTGTCGAAGCCAAGTCAAGTCTTTGATTGTCCTAATGGTCGTTGGGAAGGAAGATGTAGGCAGGGTACTGATAGGAAAGGGAGTCATTGATGAAGGATTTGTCCGATTACTACGAGATATAAAAACAATGTGGGGGATCGAAGTCCGGATTAAAGAGCAGGACACGCTAGACGAGGAAGATGAACAAGCCGAAGGACTAGATGAATACGTTGTGAGTATAAAAGGGGTAGGGTTCGTAAACTCTAGTAAAAAGATCGCATAACCAGCCGGTGGGGTTTTCAAAATTTGGTTAATGAAATTGTATTATACAGGCCATATTTATTTAGTTCCATCTATATTCCACTGACATTCATCGTAGAGTTCCGTTCCTCTTCTTCTCTAATGCCGTTTTGTATGGTGGTGCGGTCGGCTTTTGTACTGGCTCTAAACTTATCGAGCCGACGCCTTTCTCAAGCTGATATGTGGCATCTGCGTCGAAATCTGATAAATCTCCACATGCGATAAACGGAGCGATGGCTCTTTCCCTGTCCATACTTTTTGCACTAGTAGACTCCAGATATAATGGAAGTTTCATCTTAGCGAGAGTCAAGGATTCTGGGAGCCACCCACGTCGTGGCTTGTAGCCCTCGCAAACAATGAATGCTTCCAGTGACGAGGCCCGCGAGCTTCGTGGCTTGGCGCAAGTGACCTTATCGAACAAAAGAGATAATTGTGAATATAATAGATCAACGTCTCTGCCTCTGAATATTTTCGCAACGAATTTGCCCCCAGGTCGCAGAAGATTTGTCGCTAGTGTGAGTGCTGATAATAGAAGCTGGCCTTGGATATATTCATCTAAATCGTGCAGGCCCGTGACATCAGGCGCACCGTCTGAAATTGCTGTTAGCATATTCATTCCCTGCATAAAACGGTTTATGGACTAACCTGAGCAAACGATGTCAGCTGGTTCGCCGCCAAATAATTTCAAGATATTCGTTAAAGTAGCAGGATGGGTGATATCCGCCTGCAGAGTAATAACACCCGGCAGCGGCGCAATGGGCTGTAAGTCGACTGACACAATAGTAGCTGTCCCTTCGGGCAACGAACGAGAAAGTACTTGACTCCATGATCCTGGCGCCGCGCAAAGATCGACAACTCGAGACACTCCTTCGAAAAGGTGGAATTCTGAGTCAAGTTGTAACAGCTTGAATGCTGACCGTGCCCGCCATCCTTGTTCCTTAGCTTTGCGGTAGTAAAGGTCTCGCTTGTCTTTGCTACACTTGCCCATCCTGTGTTATCTTACGATGGGTGGTATAGTTTGGCGCCAGCAATGTCAAAGTTAACTAACCATCACAAAAATTTCGCCCCGGTGATTTTGTGCGGCTCGACAGAACTGATCAGCGTGGAGACCTCTTCTAGGCTTTCGTACAGCCCCGACAACGTTTACATAAAGTAGTATAGATGATCCAATAAATGCAAATGCATCAATAGTATACAATCACTATTCACTAATAAAAATAAATCCATCAAGTTATGCTTTTAAATATAAGTCCTGAATTGCCTCGCTTCGTTTCCTGCTATTCATATCGTGCTGAACGCTCTCCAAGACCTTTTTGGTCATCCGCAACGTTTCTTCATTATGGATCGACTCTCCAGCCTTACTCTTCTTCTTGCCCTTCTTCTCGTTTGCGTCCTCTCCATTTTTCCGTCTCTTCTTATTAGACGCAGATTTCAATGAATGTGTTAATCCTCCGTTTATCAATCGCTCCATTCTAGCTTTATTAGCCTCAACATCACTCTTTGTCGTAGGATTAATAGTGACAACATTGTCTTTGTTATACTTTAATCCACATTCGAGGCAGTTGTCTGTATCAATCTCCCTAAAGGCACTCTCCGCAAACACATGCCCGCACTCCGGCAGATAATCGAACTTGGAACCACCAGCCTTCAATTCTTTTCCCGTAACCGGACATGTCCATTTGCCAGAGGTCTCATCTTTCGTGATTTTCAGCTCAACAATGTCCTTAAGACTCTTAATATGTGGCACAATGGCCTCGCCATCACCGAAATTCTCCGGCGAGATCAGCCATTCCAGTATCGAATCTTTATTATATAAATGCCCTAGATAGTCGCTGACTACCGGTAATTCTAGTGGCCGCTTGCTTAGGAGACAAGTACTCCAGACAAATGTCGCATTTAATAGGTTTTGCTCGAACAGTTCAGAGGAAGTGCGCTCGCCTTTGGTGGATTTGACTAGTTCGCGGCGCGTAGGGATCGAGCCGCCGTCGTTCTAGTTTTCATATTAGCGTAATTCAACAAATATATATATTTTCACTACTTACTCCCATGTCGAAGATCTCCAGGTAATCAGAAAGGAAATGACAAGTATTCAATATTCAGATAGAACGTCCAGAGTCGGCGCCATGTGAATCTCATCGGTCACGCTTGTGTGTTTAGTAAGAACCTTAATCACGAACTCGCCACACACCTGATTTCAAAGTTTTACTACTGTGAACCTCTCTGTTAATTGAAGTCTTCTAGAATCAACTTCAACTTTTGATCTTCCCTCAAGGCGACATTCTTGGCGATTGCATATTCTAAGACTTCTTATTTTGTTTTTCAAATCGTGAATTGAATATACACAAATGGCGAACTACTTGGCATCAATCTTTGGAACCGAGCAAGATAAAGTGAACTGGTAAGGGATGTATACTGTTTTTAGAAGTAATTTTAATAACTGTATAATAGTTCTTTCTATTACAAGATTGGAGCATGCAGACACGGCGACAGATGTTCCCGCAAACACGTTAAGCCATCATACTCACAGACTATGATGTGTCCGAATATGTACCAGAATCCGGCATATCAACAGGGCAATAAGCTGAATGAATCGCAAATGCAGAATCACTTCGATGCGTTTTACGAGGATTTCTTTTGCGAGGCGGCGAAGTTTGGAGAAGTAGAGGAGGTGGTTGTCTGCGAGAATAATAACGATCGTATGTATATGATTTTGTCTGACACCAAGGATGGGTTACTGACGATATATTAGATTTGATTGGGAATGTGTACTGCAGATTTAAATACGAAGAGGACGCTCAAAAGGCTTGCGATAATTTCAATTCAAGATGGTACGCCGGCAGACCTATTTATGCCGAGTTAAGTCCGGTCACAGATTTCCGGGAAGCCTGTTGTCGACAACACGAGACCAAGGAGTGCATGCGTGGCGGATTTTGCAATTTTATACACTCCAAGAAGCCATCTCAAGATCTGAAGAAAGATCTCGAATTAGGTCTGTATTGCGTATAGTTATATACACGGCGCAGATTTGCTAATGTTCCTGATAGCTCAGAAAAAGCAACTACAGATCAGAGGACGCGATGCCCGATCCCTTTCGCGATCTCCGTCTCCAGAACCAAAACGTCGGTTTTACTAATGCATTGTTCGGATGGATTTTATCAGTTATTTGTATCATAAAATTTTTTATTTTGCTACGTTTACAGATAGGTCGTTACTACATTACGGTTGAAATTTGTACGATATGAGGCTTTTTGAAAATAAAATGTGTATTATGACCCATTCAAATGTAGAAGCAAATTCTTGATAGTAATATATGTACAAGCCATGTTTATCCTCGTTCTACCCAGTTTTCGTTTCGTCGTGACTGCGGACTTTCATCGGCGCCGTAAATCAAATATTCTTTGTACTTGTCGATGTACAGCTTGCCATCATACGCCCCGAACTTGTATCCCTTGAACTCATTATGGATATCAGGTAGTAGAAGCGAAACGTACGGAGCGAGCTATACTTAAATGTTGGCAACTCATTCCACAATTGCGCGACTTTAAACATTGCAGTACTCACCTTAGTGGTATGTAATCCCTC
Source organism: Lipomyces doorenjongii (assembly GCF_038497915.1). Classification (NCBI taxonomy): domain Eukaryota; kingdom Fungi; phylum Ascomycota; class Lipomycetes; order Lipomycetales; family Lipomycetaceae; genus Lipomyces; species Lipomyces doorenjongii. The sequence continues at coordinate 213,937 of NW_027118093.1, forward strand.
TGGCACAACGTACGTCCGCACTTTATGATAATCTATTATATATTTCCCATGCTTGGTATGCCATCCCATATTCGCCGAGCCAGTGCCTTTGTAAAAGTCCTTATTGCCATTTTTTGTAGTAAGCCTGTTTCTCCGCCCTTGAGGCGACTTCCGCATTTCCGGAATTAACCGATCCTTAAAAAACCGTAAGCAGTTCACGTTCGTCGGCCTCATCCTTCGTAATCATGAAAGGGGATAGTTGGATTGAATTTGGACTCAAAAGTAATAATAGTCGTATTTACTGACACCTTCCGATTTCCTACATCTAACCGTTGATACATCTATTCCATAAGCAATACGCTAATATATAAACGGCATAAATGTACCAACGCGCCCAAAGTTGCTAGAATCTTCTCTATTGAACCCAAACCATGCCCTCTCGGTTCCAGTTCAAAGGTGCATGTTTGCTACTGAGATGTACCTGAGTTACCGTCGAAAGCTTCAAAAAAGGTCGCGCGACAGACAGTTCTCAGTTCTCTCCTCCCTGAGCATCGGCTGTCCAAGTTCACCCAATTAGCACAGTGATTTACACACTTCGACAAGTTATTCTACTATATTTTTACTAGACTTTTGAATATTACAAGATGGGTGATCAAGAATGGGACTCAGTTACCTACATCGGCCAGAAGGCCAACTCTCGCCACAGCAACACCGCGCGATCGAATTCAGAAATTAACGCTGCTCGGCGCTCCGGCGGGGTGGTCTCGACCGACAAGAAATACGGTGCGGGAGCGAATAAAGCTCTCGGTACCGAGGGCCAGCGATTAGCAAAGATCGATCGGGAAAATGAAGTTGCCCCGCCACCGAAGATCGACTTCAGTGTCGGCAAGGCCATATCGAAGGCGCGTGCAGAAAAAGGTCTTACACAGAAGGATCTGGCGGTTAAGGTTAATGAGAAGTCGAATATTATCAACGACTATGAGATGGGAAGGGCTGTGCCGAATCAGCAACTTCTTGGAAAGCTAGAACGTTCTCTTGGAGTTAAATTGCGCGGGAAAGACATAGGTTCTCCTTTGGGCGGCCCGAAGAAAAAGTGAGATATGCATAGTTAGAAAAGTAGATTAGAAAATCAATTGCGACACGGGCTAGGATATGAACTCCGTTAATATTTGGCTCTTTGTCACTGTATATGTGACAGGCATTGTATATGTCTGCAAACGCCGGAGTTATTTTTTCTTTCGGGTCAAAAGTGTTTAATTGCTATTTAGTGCTTTGACATATTGTTATACTTGGGAAGACTTTTTTGGACTTTGTACAAACCGGTTACATTAGACAGCAGAGCAATTAAACCCTATTATAACTTCCGTTCGTCTATCATAATATCGTACAGTACTTCTATCGCCAAAAGAATGCATTAAGAGAAGAGACATACTTTGCCACTCGCGGTCCCACCAACGATCCAATTCTACATGACCACCGTTAGCATAATGATACGCGTCATTAGTAGAGTTCGCTGGTCATACCTTCGAGGGATGGAACTGACAGGCAGCAGGTACAGCCGATACAAGTTCTGCATCTCCTAATCGGGCCAATTGAATACCGTCTGCCGTATAAACGTCCATAAATCTGTTCATGTTTCCAATGACAAATTTCTGGACTTGGTCCAGTGGGTTCTGCTGCCAATGCGCTCGCAATATTGTTACCCACCTGAGTGGTTTAGCCCTTGTACGAAATGATGTGAAAAAGGGACAACTCTACCTTCCAGTTTGGCAGTTATGTCTGATTGTCGCCGACGGTTTCAGTTCTTCGGGTGCGGTGAATGACTCGGGCCAAGTAACCGAATCCTTGAGATTAAATATGTTGATCGTGTCGTCATATCCATTACACACAATTCCACCGTCAGAATTCCAGGAGGTGCAACTTATACTTAGTCTGCTGTCATATCTCGTTAAATATTTTGCCTGTAGTTCATGGCTTCTAGTGGTTTTGATTTTCCGAAAATCCCATAACTTCATGCTGCGGTCCAAAGACGCCGTGGCGCAGAAATGCGGTGCGCTTGGATGTAAAGAGAAGCCACCAATTTTTTTCTCATGTAATCTAAATTTTGTGATGTCTTTTGGTGTTCGCAAATCTAGCCGTCCGAGCTGTGTGTAGTACTGTTAGCATTTACCGCGGGCATCATGTGAAGACATTCCTACCTCTCCTTCCAAAGTAGAGAAATACAGCAGATTCTGATCCGCGAAGTGTATTTCGCTGACAGCGTCAGGCTCGCTGCCTAATCCGCCATAATATATTTCCGAGCTGACACCGGTCGTAAAATCGACGGATCGTATAGATCCGTCATAGCTGGAAGTGTAGACCTTTTCCGAGACAGACGGCGCGAAGGTGAAACTAGAGAGTGTCCTCGCATGAACCTTGAAGAGGTAAAGTTTTGGATATTCCTCATCGTCTTCACGTTTGACTTCGTCGACGTCCCAGACCCCGAGATGGCCAATTTTGTCGCCGGCGAGGACAAGGCGCTTTGATACCGAAGGGTGAAAGCCGATGTTGTAAATGCGTTCTGGTGTCTAAACAGGTCAGTCAATGCTGTCAATTGTACACATCAGTATGAAGGACGCACAATTTTGATGTCGTTAGGTTCAAACTTCTCAAACAGCGTCAACGAACTTAGATCCTTCCTCAACTGAACAATATCTCCCGCTATCACCTTCTCTTCATTTTGAGTGTCCGCATCATCATCATTAAACGTCCACAATTTTGAAAGTGCATCAGACGCAATATCCTCAAACTTGATATCTCCGCCAACCCTCTGTCGTTCAGCCTTAACCTTCTCCTGTGCAGTAGCGTATTGTTCTTCAGCCTTAATTCGCACAGCCTCAGACTCAGCCTGCAGACCCGCCAATCTCGCTGACGTCCGCCGTGGAGCAGGTGACTCTTCTTTCTTGATCGGTTTTGCCCTTTTGGCCGCGGGCCGAGGTTTATGCGCCGCTACCCGCTTGGATGAGGTACTGACGGGCCCGATGTCAGCACTCAAGCCTGCGAGTTCGAGCTCCCGAATGAGTGCGTTATTGCGCTCAATATTTGCGCGTCGCTGACGCTCATACTCGTTGAGACTGCTGTCTGTGTCCGCCATTGCTCTTGTGCAGTAGCTGAAGATATTATTCTTGCGAGACGGGGCTTGATATGAATTGGCCATTATTGAATCGCACGCGTTCGCGTGCGTGGGGCGCGTCGCACCGATGGCCGTTACCCTTCCTAAGCTAGCCCACATGATATCAACCCCTCAGTATACGAATCTATCAATTATTAATGCTCGGTTATTTGATATCATGGCTTCATATACCAAATGGCAATGATTTAGTGTACAGGTCTCCCGGGCTTCTGTATCGTTCAGCAAGAATTCTCCGTATATCATACTCGCCGATCATATAAAATGTCACTCACGGATGCTGCAGGAAAGCATTGTAGGACACATTAATTACTATGAGGCGGGTGCTCGACAAAACACAGAACCCATTGAGTGATCATGTTTGGTAAATTATCACATATATACAAAGCAAAGAGATCAATATGACAGGACGACCGAAAACATAATAATCGCCAAGATTTTAAGAGTAAAATGCGTTGATATATGTACAATATTAGTAGACGCTGCAGCGGCTAGGTGTTAAGGTGATATATACTAGGAGACGATGCTAAGAACGTCAAGTACGACTCTCGCCTCCTCTCTCACGGCGAAGTCTTTCAATTTTATTTTCAGGCACCGGGGGCATGGGAACATCGCTGAAATCGTCGGAACCGGTCGCAGTCGCGGCATAAGCATCTGCGTATTGTTAGCGTTGATAGCCGGGCAGTAAACTTGGTAGCACATACATATACCGCAAACAATTCCAGCAATCACGATACCAGTGGCAATATTCCGTTTCGTGTACCTGCTCCGGGCTCTCAGAAGAGCAGGACTCATGCGAGAAGATGCATCTTGATATTTATTTACACCCCATCTGCATTAGTTAGCATTTGGCCAAAAATTGCCAGAGAGCCGTACCTAAGTTGACTACTCATTATGAAGTCCTTTCACTTCAAGTCAGAGGTACGAGGATTGTGAACTGATTGATTACAAGATGCGGTGCTGTGTTGAGTGCAATATTTCTGTGAATCAGGTGAATCTCATTCCACAATTGAGAGCCGTTGTTCTACGCGAATACGGATTATCTAGAGTATGCGTTTATGTTTATGTCCTCAGCAAGGCTAGACGCATATGCAGGGGCCCAGACATGACAACTGCAGCAGCGCGAGGGTTTCGTGTAATCGCCATGTGTGGTGCTTATTATTAACTTTCAATTAAGAAAGTCATGTAGAAACACAGTATAACTTATTTCGGCCAACCGAATAAAAGATGCAGACAGCTTCCTTAACCACTGCCAGCATCATCGACGGAACCCTGGCGGTCGTCCTCCACTGTGGACGCGC